>NC_025993.2:20028703-20322550 GCF_000442705.2 Elaeis guineensis | reverse complement strand
ACAATTAATCTGAGACCATCCTAAAGCATTCAGGATTAAAAAGATGAATTAAATGGTAAGTATGTGTATGGATTTTAGAATATTTTTTTATGATAATTCGACCTATCTAGACATCAAGAATCATTGCTAGATGGAATCTCGATTAGTGTAAGAATTAGTTCCTATGCTACCGGCTTAGTGTTTGAACCTATGGAGTCACGCACACAAGTCAGACAAAGTATGAAGAAATTGACCTATGTTTATATGTCCAATTTGAAAGTACTTAACTTGATTGAACATATAAGCTAACTTGATTGAGAATTAAGTTATGGATTAAACGAGATTGAAGAGTTGATTATATCTAGCTAGCACTACACATAAGGTTCAGGTTCGATATTGGGGATGAACAGTTTCTGATCTATGATCTATAGAGTATATGAAAGATTGAATTTAATTGTTGATTAATTTTAGATTAGATCTATTGGGTATAAAATACCCACAGCCAAAGTTCTCAACGGGATTAACCCTTGTGGGCTCCGTCCACAACTCCGAGGAGGACTCCGCCCGGACTCCTACGGGAGCCGGGATCCGCCCACGACTTCAACCGCAAGGAGGACTCCGCCCGGACTCCTACAGGAGCCGGGATCTGCCCACGACTTCAACCGCAAGGAGGACTCTGCCCGGACTCCTACGGGAGCCGAGCTCCATCGCCAACTTCAACTGCCGGTAAGCTCCGTCCGGACTCCTATGGGAGCCGGACTTCGCACCTGACTTTAATTGCAGGAGGACTCCACCCGGACTCCTATGGGAGCCGGGCTCCGCCCACGACTTCAACCGCAAGGAGGACTCCGTCCGGACTCCTACGGGAGCCGAGCTCCGTCGCCAACTTCAACTGCCGGTAAGCTCCGTCCGGACTCCTACGGGAGCCGGACTTCGCACCTGACTTTAATTGCAGGAGGACTCCGCCCGGACTCCTAAGGGAGCCGATCTCCGTCCACAACTCCGAGGGGGACTCCGTCCGGACTCCTACGGGAACCGGGCTCCGCCCACGACTTCAACTATAAGGAGGACTCCGCCCGGACTCCTACGGGAGCCAGGCTCCGCCCACGACTTCAACCGCAAGGAGGACTCTGCCCGGACTCCTACGGGAGCCGGGCTCCGTCGCCAACTTCAACTGTCGGTAAGCTTCGTCCGGACTCCTACGGGAGCCGGACTTCGCACCTGACTTTAATTGCAGGAGGACTCCGCCCGGACTCCTACGGGAGTCGGGCTCCGCCCACGACTTCAACCGCAAGGAGGACTCCGCCCGGACTCCTACGGGAGCCGGGCTCCGTTGCCAACTTCAACTGCCGGTAAGCTCCGTCCGGACTCCTACGGGAGCCGGACTTCGCACCTGACTTTAATTGCAGGACTCCGCCCGGACTCCTACAGGAGCCGGGCTCCGTCCACAACTCCGAGGGGGACTCCGCCCGGACTCCTACGGGAACCGAGCTCCGTCCACGACTTCAACCGCAAGGAGGACTCCGCCTGGACTCCTACGGGAGTCGGGCTCCGCCCACGACTTCAACCGCAAGGAGGACTCCGTCCGGACTCCTACGGGAGCCGGGCTCCGTCGCCAACTTCAACTGCCGGTAAGCTCCGTCCGGACTCCTACGGGAGCCGGACTTCGCACCTGACTTTAATTGCAGGAGGACTCCGCCCGGACTCCTACGGGAGCCAGGCTCCGCCCACGACTTCAACCGCAAGGAGGACTCCGCCCGGACTCCTACGGGAGCCGGGCTCCGTCGCCAACTTCAACTGCCGGTAAGCTCCGTCCAGACTCCTACGGGAGCCGGACTTCACACCTGACTTTAACTGCAGGAGGACTCCGCTCGGACTCCTACGGGAGCCGGACTCCGTCCACAACTCCGAGGGGGACTCCGCCCGGACTCCTACGGGAGTCAGGCTCCGCCCATGACTTCAATTGCAAGAAGGACTCCGCCCGGACTCCTACGAGAGCCAGGCTCCGTCACCAGCTCTGATCGCTGCTGAACTTCAGCCGACGGATCTGCACTCCCAGACGCGACACAGCAACCACCACGATCCTGCTCCACTTCCTGTGACAGATTCTGCGCAGCTCCATCATTCCCTGACAGACCGCTATGACGGCCACAACTCTGCCCCACCTCCTGCGACGGATCCCGTGCGGCTCCACTATTCTCTGGCAGACCGCTATGATGCCCACGATCCTGCTCCACCTTCTGTAATGGATACTGCGCGATTCTTCCATCCTCTAGCAAGTCGCGACAACGGACGCCGCTCCACTCCCTGCGGCAGACTCCACGTGGCGCACCACAGTGAGGGCCACGGATCCACTCCACTACTCCTCACAACAAATTTCTCTTGGTAGTGGGCGGCCCACTACCAGACGGTTATGAACGTCGCTATCAGTCTGTTGAGCCCTCCGCCTATAAAAAGGGGGACCCCAGATACGTTATTCTATAAGCTCTTATTTTTACCTAAAAACTCTGCTAAAATTTTCGTTCGAGCACTCCATTCTTGTTGAGGCAGAGAACTGACTTGAACGTCGGAGGGTCTTGTCGGAGCAACCCCACCTCCGGTTTAGACTTCTTTTGCAGGTCCCGGCGGCGACCGCGACTCCCTCGACTCCAGCTTCTCCGGCGCAAGCGAATTTTTGCACCAACAGGATTGACGCTAGAGGAAGGGGCTGTGTCTTCGCAGTATCCATGTTCTTAAAGGAGCGCACAACGGGACTGCCCCCGGGCATCTCTTCCGACGTCCCCTCCCCCCTCCTTTCTCCACTTGGTCCTTGCTTGATGCCTCCCCGCAAGGCATCCACGCGACGGTCCACGGCCTCCACGGCCAGATCTCAGGCTCCGGCCTCCCCTCCTGTTTTTCAACCTCCTCCTCCTCCTCCGACGACGGTGGTCGGCGTGGAGTAGTTTGACCTGCTGGCGCAGCAGGTCAGAGGCCTCACAGAAGCTGTGCAAGCTATGCAGCAGCAGCAGCCGCAGGCATCAGTACGCCTGGAAAGGGTGTCCCCGGAACACCAGAATCCGACGGCAGGGCGGGCCACTTGGGCCAGCCGCCCCATCCTTCCTGGAAAAATGAACCCGAGGGTGGAGAGCCCTCAATCGGACCACGACTCCATCCCTGGAAGATCCCTGCCCCCATTCTGCCAGAGGACCCTCAAGACTCGAAGTCGGGAGAATTTTCTAGACCGGAGACTCCAAGAGATGAACCGGTGGATCGAAGAACTCCGCCATGCTCCCTCCGCTTATGGTGAGGATATTTATACTAACCCTCCCTTCTCTCAAATGATCATGCAGGAACCGATCGCGCCAAACTTCAAGCTCCCCCAGTTCGAAAGCTACGACGGGACTTCGGACCTGATTGATCATCTGAAAGCCTTCCGGACGATGATGCTGCTTCACGGCGCTTCCGACGCCATTCTATGCCAGGCCTTCCCATCTACCTTGAAGGGAGCAGTGAGAAATTAGTACTCGACTCTGAAATCGGGTACCATCTTTTTCTTCTATCAAATGAGCCACCAATTTGTGGCCCATTTTGTCAGCAGCCGGCGCCCCCGGAAGGGTTCGGAGTCCCTCATCAATATCAAGCAGAGAAAAGGGGAGTCCATTCGGGCCTACATCAACCGTTTCAACATCACGACGCTGGAGGTTCGAAACTTGGACCAATCAGTCACAATGGCCGCTCTGAAGGGTGGCCTTCTGAAGAATGATCTTTTGTTCTCCCTGGAGAAGAAGTATCCCAGGGATTTTGCTGATTTGTTGGCTCGGACTGAAGGATACGCCCGAGTGGAAGAAGCCTTCAAAATGAAGGATGAAGAGACAGCGAGGGAGCGGCAGGCGGGAGACTCGAGTAAGCCCGCAATCGAAAAAAGGTCGAGAGAAGCCCGACTGCATTCTCGATCCCCTCCTGGGCACAAGCGTGCCCATACTCCACCCCGGGTGCGCAGGCAGAGAAGTCCGGATCGCGGGGTTCGGCGGGGTTCTCCATCGGGAAGGTTCCGCAACTATGCCCCCCTCAATACCTCAAAGACCCAGGTACTGATGGAGGTCAGGGAGCAGCTCCCTAGGCCAGAGAGGATGCGCACACACCCCGGGAAGCACAATCCCAACAAGTTCTGTCTCTACCACCGCGACCACGGCCACGACACGGAGGAATGCATCCAGCTCTGAGATGAGATCGAGGAGCTCATTCGACGAGGTCGACTCGATAGGTTCATCCGACGCTGGCCTGAGGGTAGAGGAGATCGGCCAAGGGTCCTGTCGCAACCTGAACCGCCAAGAAGGGAGGAGCAGCCCGGAGATCAGCCTCCCATCGGGACCATCGACTCCATCGCTGGAGGGCCTCAAGGAGGAGCAGACCTCCCGCAACCGTGGGACTCGAAAAACTTGTAAATGTATCGCTTACGATTTCACCTTGAATCTAAATTCCTTTCTACTTGACATGCTCTTCCCATTTGGCATGGATTTGTCACGACTGGGTATAACCCCTTCAAACGCCTAAAACAAAGTTATGCTAGGAACGGGGGGAGAACCTCATCCTAACATATCTAAAATGAAAGTCCGATTATCTCGAGATCGGATTGGGGTGAGGCCTTACAGCGCCCCAATGTGCCCCCACAGCCATGACAGGAACAGGAGGAGAACCTCATCCTGGCATGAGCAAAGTTGAAGGCCCGGTTCCTTTAGACCGGATGGGGGGAGAGGCCTTACAACGCCCTAACGTGCCCCCACAGCCATGTCAGGAACAAGAGGAGAACCTCATCCTGATATGAGCAAAGTCGAAGGCCCGGTTCCTTTAGACTGGATGGGGGGAGAGGCCTTACAACGCCCTAACGTTCCCCCACAGCCATGTCAGGAACAGGAGGAGAACCTCATCCTGACATGAGCAAAGTCGAAGGCCCGATTCCTTTAGACCGGATGGGGGGAGAGGCCTTACAATGTCCTAACGTGCCCCCACAGTCATGTCAGGAACAGGAGGAGAACCTCATCCTAACATAAGCAAAGTCAAAGGCCCGGTTCTTTTAGATCGGATGGGGGGAGAGGCCTTACAGCACCCTAACGTGCCCCCACGGCCATGTCAAGAACAGGAGGAGAACCTCATCCTGACATGAGCAAAGTCAAAGGCCCGGTTCTTTTAGACCGGATGGGGGGAGAGGCCCTACGGTGCCCTAACGTGCCCCCACAGCCATGAGCAAAGTCGAAGGTCCGATTCTTTTAGACCAGATTGGGGGGAGAGATCCTGGCGATGGCCCTTACGTGCCCCCACGGGAACGGGAGGAGAACCTCATCCAGATAGTGATGAAATTCGGCCACCCGACAAGATCAGGTGAAGGGACAAGGCCCCTCAGCGGCACCTCCACACTCCCGTGCAACCCCGCAAAAGCGAGGGGAGGGCCCTCACTCTGGAAAGAGGAGAGAAATTAAAGAGGAAAAGCGACGAGCGGCGATGGAAACAGATGAAGGACGAACCACACCAAAGACCTAAAGAACCTCATCTCAATAAAGACGGGGAGTTCTTACCAAACACCCCCGGCCTCTAAGAAGACCCTCGACACAGTTCAAGAAGACAGCGACGTCCCCGAAGTAATGCGGAGTTCGGACCGCCAAGCTCGAGCTTACGGCCACGAACGATGAGGAAGGCAAGCCAACGTATCGACGACTGGGCACCTCCCAACGACGTCAACATCAGACAAGTCGAACGACAAGAAAAATTCGGTGGATGATAATTTAATACAACGCACGGATGAGGTAATACAAAATCCTCTTTTCATTCCATTTCTGAAATACACACTACAAAGCCCGGAAGGCCAAGGAAAGAAAAGCAAAACGACAAAAGCGGGATGAAACAACAAAAGGGAAAGTATATACATGAAAAGACAGAAGGACGAAAAGAGCCTTAGGGAAGCTCTGCTCCCTCCGACCTAGAATTATCTGCTCCACCCCTCATCCAGGACTGCCTTAGATTCTCAATTTCTTCTTCTAGCTCTCTCCTTCTCTGCAGCGCATCTTGGAGCGCCCGACGAAGTCGCTGGCTCTCGGTCTCCGCCTCTCGATGCCTCTTTCTCAGGACCTCAGATTCTGCCTCCACGTCTGTGATGGCCCGCTGCTCGTATGCCAGTTGGATCTTCAGTTGTTGCAGCTCAGCTGTCTTTTCTCCGAGAGTGACAGAAATCCCTTCAACGGTTCCCCTTAGGGACTGGAGTTCATCAGAATCCCGGACGGAAGTAAGCTGAGCCCTGTCAACCAGCTGCCTCTGAAGACGGGCGACTTCATCGGTCGCTGCCCTGAGTCTCCCTTTATATTCCTCTACCTGCCTATGCCAGCCGGCCCGATGCACGTCGTAGCTCACCTCGACGTCCTGAAGCTGCTGCTAAAGGTCAGAGACCTTCTTCGACCACTCCTGGTCGCCGTCGGCCCGAGCCAAGAGCCGGGACGAACTTCCTCCCAGCTGGCCGATCTTCTCCATCGCAACCGACAGTTCCACCTTGAGGGTGCTAATATTGGCGGCTTGAGCCCAAATTCGGTCGCTGGCGCTCTTCTTGCATTCCGCGAGCTCCTTTGCAAAATCCGCCTTCCTCCGGCTATACTCCATGATCCCCTTCACGTGGAGATTCTGAAAGTGGGTGGCCTCTGCGGTGGCTTCAGAATGACCTTCTATCAATCTGCGAAGCTCGCCTTCCATCTTCTTTGACTTCTTTGTCAAGTGAAGGACTTTCTTCTTCGACCGCTGGATCGTCGACTTCAGCGGGATCCCCAGGGGCAGGGAAAGTGCTTCTGCAGGACACTGCCATCGGAAGACAAAAGCGTCAAAACACAACTCGTCGTAGGAAGAAAAGCAGAGAGAAGAAGGGGAGGAAGGAGAAGCCACCCACGACAAGAAATTCAACTTTATTGATTGAATGATTCTTGAAGACAAAAAAGAAAAGAAAAATTGTGATGAAATAAAAATACAGGGTCGAAGGTCTCAGACCTCAGGGGCTGGGGTTGGAGAACTCGACGTCCCCGGCAAGGGGGCTGCGATAGCAGTGGTAGCAGGCGAGGGACTAGCCTCATCTTTGGACTCCTCACCTAGGAAGCCGAGGTCGAGCTCCAAAAATTTTTTGGCCACCTTCTCTTGGCAGAGCTCGAACCCCTTGATGAATGCTTCCTGGCCGAATTGGACATTCAGGTCCCTCATCTCCGCGGAAGTCTTGAATTCCTCTACCGCAAGGACTCTGGCCTCCGAGATCAGGACTGAAATCTGCTCAGCCAAGTTGGCGACCTCGGCCTCCGCCTTTCTCGCTGACTCCTCCAAGGTCTGCCTCTCCTCCTCCCGGGCTTGTTTCTCTCTTTCCAGGGCCTCTTGGAGGGCGACTACTTCGGTCGTCTTTTCTTGGAGGCGAGCGACCTCGGCCCGGCAGCACTCCTCCACCTGGACGATGTCCCTCCTCGCACGGTTTGTCGCCTCGATATTGGCGAGGAGCTGGTGCCCAATCTGCAAGGGCGGCTAGGGGATCAGAACAAGGGCCGAATAGCCAGGTAAATGAAGATTTGCTTATCTCAAGGAAGGACCCTAAAGAGTCCCAGACCCACTGCTCAGGATCGGCACGGTCGATCCTCTCGACGACGTCGGACAGAATGCAGCCGTCGATCAACCGCCTGATCAAGTCCCTGTCATTGAAGGGATTCTTCGGCCCCTCTTCGGAGCTGAGGAACTCATCAGCAGCAGTTCGATGGCTACTCACCCAGAGGGCCACCGACTTCCTTCTCTTCCCCCTCTCGGCTACGGGCACCTCTGTGGAGTGGACCCCCGAAATGGGGGCCCCAGTCGGCGGACTCTTCGAGGAGGTCCGGGGAGCTGTTGCCTCGGCATCCGAGGGAATGTCAATCGCTGGAGCCGCCTGGACGGGTGCGGCCAAGCTCGACTCCTCCATCCTGGCCCTCTTTGTCGATCCGAAGGTCGCGACACCCTTTCTTTTGTGGGCCCTGAGGCTCCTGGCAAGCATCCGCGCTGCTTCGGCGTCCATTCCTTAAAAAAAAAAAGAGGAGAAGCAGACCAATCAATCAAGAGTCAGAAATCGACAATGGGGTAAAAAAAAAAAAAAAAAAAAGAGGAGAGGAGAAAAAGAGAGAGAAGGAAGATGAGTGAAAAAAGAGAAAGAAAAGAAGAAGGGCAGAAGAAAAGAAGATAAAGAAAAAGATGAAGTACTCGCAGGATCCTGGGGGCTCAGGCCAATGTTGAACAAAAATTGCTCCCTCAGAAGATTGGGAAGGGAAGGAGCAGAATAGGCAAGAAGCTTCTGGGCAGCCTGGAGGTCATCCTCCTCCAGGCTGGAGGCCCGGCGGATAGAATCCCTTAGAGAGCCCCAAGGGGGCAGGCCCAGCCTCAGGATCGGGCAGTGGACGAAGAGGTATTTCCCCTTCCAATTGTGGATTGAAGAAGGGGCACCTTTCAGCAACCCCTTCTTGCCGAACTGAGGGGAGAAGTACCACCAGTCCTTCGCCGAAGGATGGCGCTTGAAAGTATAAAAGTGCCTAAACAGGGAGAGGGACGGTTGGACCTCGACTACGTGGCAAAGGGAGAGAAACCCTATTAAAAACCTAAAAGAATTCGGGGCCACAGAAGCCAAGGAGATGTCTAAGAAGCGGAAGAGGACGACAACAAAGAACGAAAGCGGAAGCCAGAGTCCGACACAGAACGCCTCCTGATACAGGCAAAAACGACCGGGCGGGGGAGTGCTAGCCCGGTCAGAGGGACTAGGCAGCTCCAGGTCGTACTCCGGAGGAACTCCATACTGAACCCTTATCAGAAGGAGTTCCTCCAGAGTCAGGGAACATGGAACAGTGCCCGACGCAAAAATCGGGCAGAGCCCAGCCCCAGACACGGGTTCGTCTACAGAACGAAGGACCTGGGGGTTTGAGGTGGAAGAACTCCCAGAACTGCAGGGAGCGGAAGAGCCGGACGACATTTCGAATAACTTCGAATGAGGGCTCTAAAGATCCCGAAGAAGACGGACAGGATGAGGGGCGAGAGGTCACAGGAAACTAACTCGGAGGAATACAAAAAAATATATATAATGGCAAAGAAGAGGTCCCTAAGTGGCGGGAAGAAAGATGAAGGCGCTGGAACTAACCTAGATCGCTCTGAGGGATGCAGAGGGATGAAGACAGGGACGATTTGAAGGGCGCCTATGGCCCGAGAGGACACCAACAGAAACAGGGCTCTCGAAGGAAGGGCAGATACTGCTAGAACTCTGGAATAGAATAGGGCCCCTAAAGGTGGAAGGATGGGTTTAAATAGACCCTGGGATTTGGTGCCATAATGATCGTGAATCCCCCCAGGCCAGCCCACGCCCGACACATGTCCCACTCCCCCGGCAGGCGGCTAAAAGCGACTGACGGATTGGCAGAGCCATTATGGCGCCGTACCTGGGCCAGTGTACCGGCAGAAATTTCGAAGGGTCCCTTCGTATTGCCCCGATTCGAAAAGACTCCAGCACGCACGCATTTAATGCCAAAATATCTGGGGGCGATCGTGCACAGGGTTCGAGAGGACAACTTCGGCTATGCCAATCTCTCTGTACTTCCTTCATTCAAAATTTCAAATTCGAAAGTAGGGGGCTGGTGTTGGGTATAAAATACCCACAGTCGAAGTTCTCAGCGGGATTAACCCTTGCGGGCTCCATCCACAACTCCGAGGAGGACTCCGCCCGGACTCCTACAGGAGCTGGGCTCCGCCCACGACTTCAACCGCAAGGAGGACTCCGCCCGGACTCCTACGGGAGCCGGGCTCCGCCCACGACTTCAACCACAAGGAGGACTCCGCCTGGACTCCTACGGGAGCCGGGCTCCGTCGCCAACTTCAACTGCCGGTAAGCTCCGTCCGGACTCCTACGGGAGCCGGACTTCGCACCTGACTTTAATTGCAGGAGGACTCCGCCCGGACTCCTACGGGAGCCAGGCTCCTCCCACGACTTCAACCACAAGGAGGACTCCTCCTGGACTCCTACGGGAGCCGGGCTCCGTCGCCAACTTTAACTGCCGGTAAGCTCCATCCGAACTCCTACGAGAGTCGGACTTCGCACCTGACTTTAATTGCAGGAGGACTCCGCCCGAACTCCTACGGGAGCCAGGCTCCATCCATAACTCCGAGGGGGACTCCGCCCAGACTCCTACGGGAACCGGGCTCTGCCCACGACTTCAACCGCAAGGAGGACTCCGCCCGGACTCTTACGGGAGCCGGGCTCTGCCCACGACTTCAACCGCAAGGAGGACTCCGCCCGGACTCCTACGGGAGCCGGGCTCCGTCGCCAACTTCAACTGTCGGTAAGCTCCATCCGGACTCCTACGGGAGCCAGACTTCGCACCTGACTTTAATTGCAGGAGGACTCCGCCCGGACTCCTACGGGAGCCGTGCTCCGCCCACGACTTCAACCGCAAGGAGGACTCCGCCCGGACTCCTACGGGAGCCGGGCTCCGTCGCCAACTTCAACTGTCGGTAAGCTCCGTCCAGACTCCTACGGGAGTCAGACTTCGCACCTGACTTTAATTGCAGGAGGACTCCGCCCGGACTCCTACGGGAGCTGGGCTCCATCCATAACTCCGAGTGGGACTCCGCCCGGACTCCTACGGGAACCAGACTCCGCCCACGACTTCAACCTCAAGGAGGACTCCGCCCGGACTCCTACGGGAGCCGGGCTCCGCCCAAGACTTCAACCGCAAGGAGGACTCCGCCCGGACTCCTACGGGAGCCGGGCTCCGTCGCCAACTTCAACTGTCGGTAAGCTCCGTCCGGACTCCTACGGGAGTCGGACTTCGCACCTGACTTTAATTGCAGGAGGACTCCACCCGGACTCCTACGGGAGCCGGGCTCCGCCCATGACTTCAACCGCAAGGAGGACTCCGCCCGGACTCCTACGGGAGCCGGGCTCCGTCGCCAACTTCAACTGCCGGTAAGCTCCGTCCGGACTCCTACGGGAGTCGGACTTCGCACCTGACTTTAACTGCAGGAGGACTCCGCCCGGACTCCTACGGGAGTCGGGCTCCATCCACAACTCCGAGGGGGACTCCGTCCAGACTCCTACGGGAGCCGGGCTCCGCCCACGACTTCAATTGCAAGAAGGACTCCTCCCGGACTCCTACGAAAGCCAGGCTCCGTCACCAGCTCCGACCGCTGCTGAACTTCAGCTGACGGATCTGCACTCCCAGGCACGACACAGCAACCACCACGATCCTGCTCCACTTCCTGCGACGGATTCCGCGCAGCTCCATCATTCCCTGACAGATCGCTATGACGGCCACAACTCTGCCCCACCTCCTGCGATGGATCCCGCGCGGCTCCACTATTCCCTGGCAGACCGCTATGATACCCATGATCCTGCTCCACCTTCTGTAACGGTTACTGCGCGATTCTTCCATCCTCTAGCAAGTCGCGACAACGGACGCCGCTCCACTCCCTGCGGCAGACTCCACGTGGCGCGCCACAGTGAGGGCCATGGGTCCACTCCACTACTCCTCGCAATAAATTCCTCCTGGTAGTGGGCAGCCCACTACCAGACGGTTATGAACGTCGCTATCAGTCTGTTGAGCCCTCCGCCTATAAAAAGGGGGACCCTAGATACGTTATTCTATAAGCTCTCATTTTTACCTAAAAACTCTGCTAAAATTTTCGTTCGAGCACTCCATTCTTGTTGAGGCAGAGAACTGACTTGAGCGTCGGAGGATCTTGCCGAAGCAACCCCACCTCCGGTTTAGACTTCTTTTGCAGGTCCCGACGGCGACCACGACTCCCTCGACTCCAGCTTCTCCGGCGCAAGCGGATTTTTGCACCAATGAGATCTAAATTAAATAATCCTAATTGAGTTCAAAATTTCAAATTAAATTTGGTACAAAAGTTCTAAAAATTTTAGGATTGACAGTCTTTCAAAATTATTTTAAACCAACTTCGAATTGAATTCGAATCGGATCTGTTTTGATGAGATATGAGTATTCCTATTTGCACTAAAAATATCCTCTCATGTAGGCCGACCAACACCTGATATGAAGTTGGTTTGGGGCATCCCATGTGGGTGAAGGATTGGGTGCAAGTTGATTGTCATAAGTGATGGCAATTCTATCTCATGTAGGAATCCTTCTATCATGAGTATTAGATCAATTCAAATCAGATTTGAGTTAGGAGTCCTACTCTCATTGGGTCATAAAAATCATCTATAAATAGAGAGAGTCTCTACCTATGGAAGCATAAAAAAATAAATCAGTTTGAGAGAAGAGAGAAAGAGAGAGAGACATGTGAAGAGAGAGGTCCTTCATCTTCTTTTACATCTCTCCCTTTGTTGCCGCCTCCTCTCCTTGGGCGTGGATCCTTCTTGGGCATCCCATCTACTGGTGTGAGGTGTCACATCAGCACATCTCCTCTCTTATTTGGTTGGCTTTCGAAGGCAATTGGATTAAAGTTCATTCTATTTTTCTGCGGCGTCTGACGTGCATGTGAAGTAGAAGGTCTGCACATCTAGACCTCTACGAAGGTTTATATCAGATAATTTGAGATTTGATCTTTGATTCCACTACGATTCAGATAAGAATTTGATCCTCAATCATGTAAAAGAATAGAAAAATTTTCAGATGCAACCGGAGCTTCAGAGGAGAAATTGTTTTCCTTCCCTTTCAGATGCATGCAATTCAACTAGAATGAATGGGTTGAGGCAAGTTCTAGGGCCTTTCCAAGAGGTTGGTGCATGAGTGACTTTATTGATGTCTATATTTTAGTGATGTTAAATTATAATCATCTGTAGGGGATTCCACATTACTAAAGATTCTATCATAGGCCTTCTCTCCCTTCAATTCTCTTGATAGCTACTTTATTTAAATCTTGATCAATACGAAACTAAAATGAGGGCATTTGAATTTGGCTTTTCTAATATGGTGGATCGTGCTTCTGGATTTGATCTAGCCCTACTCATAATGGCCAGAATGATGTATATCGAGTCCTTATACTGGCCAAAGTGATGTACATTTAATCTAGTGATCCTCCTGGATATCCATTATAGTCAAATTCGTCCATATCGAGTTTAGTGATCCTCTTAAATATTTGTAGTGGTCAAAATAATCCATATCAAGTTTGACGATCCTTTTGGCTACTCATAATACTAAAGTGATTCATCTCGAGTCTGATGATTCTCGTGAATCAGAAAGACTATGATAATCTTTGTGCAAAAGATCTTATCCTATTCCTTGCATACATCATTAATATACTATCTGTCGTGTGAAAGCTAATGGAATTCAGTCATGTTAACTGTTAATTTATGTTGTATATCAAAGACTTAATCAGAGAGAAGTATCCGTTAAGTCAAACTTCTATTAACGAGTCTTATCTTCAAGTCAATGAATTGGAAGGATGCATGCAACTTCAAGTAAAATGAATGGGTTGAGGCAAGTGCTGGGGCCTTTCCAAGAAGTTGGCATGCAAGTGACTTTTTAAATGTGCATATTTTGGTATTGTCGTATGACAATTACCAGTAGGGGATTCCACATTACTAAAGTTTCTATCGTGGGCCCTTTCTCCTCTCAATTTTTCTAATAGCTGCTTGGTCCAAAACTTGAGCAATGCCAAACTAAAATAGGCGCATATGAATTTGACTTTCCTGATATAGTGGAGCTTGCTCTTGGATACCATCCAACCCTACTCGTAATGACCAAAATGATCTACATCTAGTCCTTATAGTGGCCAAAGTGATGTACATTTAGTCTGAAGGTCCACACTAAATTTAGTGATCCTCCTAAATATTTGTAGTGGCTAAAATAATCCACATCAGATCTGATGATCCTTTTGGCTACTCATAGTGCTAGAGTGATTCAATTGAATCTGATGATCCTCCAAAATCAAAAAAAAATCATGATAATCTTTTGTGAAAAAGACCTTATCCTATACCTTGCATGTTTCATTAGTATACTAGCTATCATATGTAAGCTAATGGAAGCCAGTCATATTAGCTGTTAATAAATGCTATATATTAAGACCTGATCCAAGAGAGGTATCCATTAAGTCAAGCTTCTATTAGCGAGTCTCCTCTTCAAGTCAATGAATTGTAAGGATGCATGCAATTTTAGCTAAAATGAATGGGTTGAGGCAAGAGCTGGGGCCTTTCCAAGAAGTTTGCATGAGTGACATTTGTTGACATGCATATTTCGGTGATGTCACATTGAAAGGAATATGCCCTACAAACCAATCAAAATTTGTATTTTGATAATTTTTTCTTATAATTTTTCAGACTCATGTATTGACTCTTTAAATAATGAAAAATATTTTTCATCATATGCTGCATTTTACTTTTGTAATGATTATGATGAACCCTATAAATTAGGATAATGGGTTTAGGATTATGATGAGATCATACTTATGAGACCTAAAATCTTAAAAATTCTGATTTAAAATATTCCTAGTCATAGGAGCATTGTAAAGGGGATCAATGTTTCAGATAGACTAGCACTTTCTATGTATGCTCGATGGAGAAGGTGGCTGATCTCATATGCCACTTGTCTGAGACACTAATACAAAGAAGTGGGTGCTCATTAGAGAATGAGTTCACTGAATTGATCCAACTTATGAAACATCTTATGAAATTTACTTACCCATCAAAAGATGTTTTCTTACAGTGGGAGTTGTGCATATAATCCTTTGACTTGAGACTATCATAGAACCTTGTATATATGAATCCATATTTTTTGATTCATACTCATTCATGACTTAGTCATATACGGGGTGTTTTGGATATGGTAGAATGTGTATAAAGGTTATGTTGTGATCCAGGTGGTGTGCCCAAGGCCCAGGGGACCAAGGCTAAGGCCAAGGTCCATCATTCATGAGGGCTTCATGAAGGCTCTAGGGCTAGTTGGGCCCTAGGTTGAAAGGCTGTGGGCCTTTCGGATTCTTGAGGTCTAGGTTATGTAGGCCTCAAGGGACCAACTCTTTATAGGCCTGGTCTGGGCCCAAGATAGGTGAGATTAGGTCGAGTCATGGGTGTACATGGGCTTGGGTTAACCTAATCTCCCATAGAGTTAGTCAAGGAAGTTTTGGGTTTGGGTCACTTGACCCTGTGTTTATATATACATGCACTGTATAGGTTTGATTAAGCCAAGAAATATAAAAATCCTTTCTCCCAAATCTCTCTCTCTCTTCTCCCTCTCTCTCCAGCTATTCTCCACGCCCTAGGAGCAAGAAACCCTAGGGTTTCTTGCCGCCAGGTCCATAGAAGGCAGGAAAAGTAGGGGAGGCGCTAGGGTTTTGAGCCCCTCCCCCTTTGTGCTGCCAACCATATTGCCTTTTCCTCTCTTGCAGCTACTCAAACATCAGGTCCAAGACTTGAAATCTCTTGCTATAAGGTTGGTACAAGTTTCTCTCAGATCTAGAGTTGATCTGAGGTCGTTTGAGGTGCGGGTGAGATCTCCATCAACAGATCTACAGGAAAGGCTACAGCAGGACAGATCTACAAGGTCTGGTTCTATCTATCTTCTTTCCTATCTAGAATGCCCCGATTTGAGATCTACAAATTGAAAGACCTCGATCCAGACCTGATCTGGTTGGGTACCAGATCTTGGATTTTTTAGAGGTGATCTTGGAGGCGTTCTTCATCTGGAATGAAAGGCTGACGAAGAAGACAACAACCAGACTGATTTCGTCAAGGGCCTTCGATCGAGTCCAGAAGTCTCCAGATTTGTTCGTTGCTAGTTCTACTACACCCAAGGTCCGTAGGAGGAGCCAGGATCGTGCTCCAATAGTTGGTATCAGAGCCACATGGTGAGGAAGCGGTTCCAAGCATGAGAAGTTGAAGATCCCAAGTGCTAAAAATTTTCAGCAAGGTACCATCAAGGTATATTCTACACTTCTTGATTTTATATTGCTTGTTTGGCTTGGATCCAGTCATGGGCAGCAATATGAAGGTCGATTTTGAGAAGTTTGATAGCAAGAGAAATTTTTCTATGTGGAAAATTTGGGTGAAGGATCTTCTGGTGCAAGCAGATCTGGATCAGGCTTTGGATGAGAAGCCTGAGGGAATGACAGATAGACAGTGGGCATCGTTGGAGAAGAAAGCATACTCGGTGATCAGAGGATGTTTGGCGGATGCGGCGTTGTATTCGGTGCTGGAAGAAAAGACCCTGAAGGGCCACCATGTATATGTGGAAGAATATGTGCAATAAGCTAATGCTGAAGAAGATATTGTACAGTCTTCGGATGCAGGAGAGATCTGATGTGATTGGCCACATTCAGAGGTTCGACTAGTTGTGCACGGAGTTGATGAATATCGGGGTGAAGCTGGATGAGGAGGACAAGTTCCTGTTGCTTTTGTGTTCGCTGCCAGGATCATATGACTCTTTGGTGACTACATTGCTCTACGGCAAGGAGACTCTGGAATATGAGGACATGGTCTCGGTGCTGAGGTCTAATGAGCAAAGGAAAAAGTTGACCAGAGATCGGGCTCCCCAGGAGGGTTTGGCAGTAGGGGAGAGGACAGGTAGAGGCAGAGGCAGAAGCAAGTCCAGGGGGTGGTCCAAGTCCAGGAAGGGAAAGAAAGAGATGAAATGCTTCAAGTGCAACGAGTTCGGGCACTTCAAGCGAGAATGTCCACTATGGAAGAGCAAGAAGGGAGAAAGAAGTGACTCAAAATCAGTGAGTGCAATTGCTGGACAGCAGGTGGAGGATGATCTACTTGTGGTATCAGATAGTCACAAGCATTACACAGAGGAGTGGATACTAGACTCTGCGTGCTCACATCACTACACACCACACAGGTCTTGGTTTGCGACATACGCCAAGACAGATGAGGGATCAGTGACTCTAGGCGACAATCATCCTTGCAAGGTGGCTAGAATAGGGACAGTCAGGGTGAGGATGTTTGATGGGATTGTGAGGACATTGACAAATGTAAAGCACATCCCGGAGCTGGAAAAGAATCTGGTGTCACTAGGCTACTTGGAGCGCAGTGGATACGGCTTCAGTAGTAGGGCTAGAAGCGGAGTACTGAACATCTCCAATGGAGCTATGGTAGTGATGAGAGGTAGGAGGTTGGACAATAATCTCTATCGCATGGAAGGATCTATGGTGACCAGAGAGTCTGATGCAGCAGTTGCAGCACAGGACCAGCAGGGGGCTTACAGGATGTGGCACTACCGCCTAGGCCACATGGGTGACAAGGGGCTGAGGGAGTTGAGCAGGAGAGGACTCATCTCTGATCTAGAGGATGGTGCTACAGGGGAGATCTGTGAGCCTTGCCAGATGGAAAAGCAGAGGAGAGTTCAATTCAACATCAATACAACCCGCAGTGCAGCCTCTCTGAAGTTAGTACACACGGATGTGTGGGGACCAGCCCTAGTTTCAGCTAGGAATAGGGCCAGATACTTCATGACCCTGATTGATGATTTCTCAAGAAAACTCTGGATTTACTTCATGAGAGAGAAGTCAGAGGTCTTCACCAAGTTCAAGATCTGGAGAGCTGAGGTGGAGAAGGAGCAGGGGAGGAGCGTGAAGTGTCTGAGGTCAGACAATGACGGGGAGTACACCAGCAGAGAGTTCCAGGACTACTGTGAGGAGTGTGGGACCAGGAGACACTTCTCAGTTAAGGGGACTCCACAGTAGAATGGGGTGGCCGAGAGGATGAACAGAACACTTCTGGAAAAGGCACGATGCATGACGCTGCAGGCAGGGCTTCCAAAGACGTTCTGGGTTGACACAGTTGACGCAGCGGGTTCCTTGGTCAATCGGTCACCTCACACCAGGTTGGATGGCAGGCTTCCAGAGGAGGTGTGGTCTGGGAGGACAGTTGGGCTGGGCCATCTACGGATATTTGGGTGCACGGCCTATGTGCATATTGGAGTTGGTGAGTGGAGCAAGCTAGACGCCAGATCATGCAAGACGGTGTTTCTAGTTTATCCACGAGGAGTTAAGGGATACAGGCTATGGGATCCCTTGGAAAAGAAGATCTTCATTAGTCGGGATGTGATTTTTGATGAGGAGTCAGTCCTACGGAGACGAGCAGGCATGGAGGAGCAACAGGAGCAGGAGGAGGTCCAGCAGGGCGCTGCTGGACAGCTTACCTCTTTGATTTTGCCTCTTGCAGGTACTACGGGAGGACATGACATTTAGGTAGAGAACCTACCAAAGGTGTCTTCACAGGTGGAGAGGACTCGGACGGATGATCGAGGCAGAGAGGTCCAGCAGGAGTGAGCTGGATCGAAGACTGATATCGGTGTTGCCCTACACAAGCCCAAGAGGACCATCAGGCAACCGGACCGATATGGCTTCGAGGAGATGCTGTCATATGTCCTGGTGACAGTGAATGGAGACCCATATACATATCAGGAGGCTATTAAGAGCCAGGATAGAGAGCGGTGGATCCAGATGATGTCCGAGGAGATGCAGTCTCTCCACCAGAACCAGACGTGGTGATTGGTGCAGTTGCCACAGGGGAAGAGGCCCATTGGCTGCAAATGGATCTACAGTCGCAAGGAAGGGCCTTCAGGGCAGGGAGGTATCAGATTCAAGGCGAGGTTAGTGGCCAAGGGATACTCCCAGAAGGAAGACATCGACTTCAGTGAGGTCTTCTCTCCTATCATCAGACATACTTCCATCAGAGTGTTGCTGAGCATTGTAGCAGCTCAAAATTTAGAGCTGGAGCAGATGGATGTCAAGACGGCGTTCCTCCATGGGCATTTGGAAGAGAGGATTTACATGGAGCAGCCACCCGATTTCAGGGATCCAGGATCAGAGGGAAAGATTTATTTATTGTAGAAGTCGCTGTACGGGCTGAAGCAGTCGTCGAGGCAATGGTACAAGCGGTTCGACTCATATGTGCACAGTATTGAACTTTCCAGGTGCGAGTTTGATCCCTGTGTTTATGTTTAGTCTCTTGAGGATGGTTCTAGGGTGTTCCTACTCTTGTATTTGGATGACATGCTTATAACATGCAAGAGTAGGAAGGTTGTGCAGGATCTGAAGGCATCCTTATCTCGGGAGTTTGAGATGAAGGATTTGGGCCCTGCAAGGAAGATCCTAGGCATGGAGATTTTCAGAGACCGAGCCCGGAGGGTGCTGCATCTATCTCCAGGGGGCTACATACAGAAGGTCTTAGAGAGGTTCGGGATGAAGGGAGCAAAGTCGGTGGAGCTGCCACTTGCCGGTCACTTCAGACTCTCGAAGACCATGGCACCACAGACTGAGGTGGAGGCGCAGAAGATGGAGACGGTTCCTTATGCTTCAAGAGTTGGGAGCTTGATGTATGTGATGGTCTATTGTAGGCCAGACATCGCTCATGCAGTGAGTCAGATTAGCAGGTTCATGGCGCAGCTTGGCAGGGAGCACTGGAGAGCTCTGAAGTGGATATTCAGATATCTGGCGGGTTCAGTTGGAGTTGGCATCTGCTACGGATAGGGAGGAGGTGCAGTGGGATACTCTGACATGTCCAGGGAGGCTCAGAGGCTGATTGGCGGTTATGTAGATGCAGACTTCGATGGAGATGTGGATATCCGGAGGTCTACGACAGGCTTCATCTTTAGCCTGTATGGAGGTCCTATTTCTTGAAGATCGATTCTGCAACCTATCACGGTCCTATCCACTACAGAGGTAGAGTACATCGGGTTGACAGAAGCAGCTAAGGAGGCAATTTGGCTGAAAGATTTGTTGACGGAGATGGGCCTTACTCAGGAGGCCATTAGAGTGTACTGTGACAGCCAGAGTGCACTTCTATTAGCACAGAACTCAGTCTATCATGCAAGGACAAAGCACATCGACATTCGGTATCATCAGATCAGGGAGCTTGTGAAGGATGGGGAGGTGGAGCTGGTAAAGGTACACACTAAGAAAAATCCAGCTGATGCACTTATGAAGGTACTTCCACGGGACAGCTTTCAGAGATGTGTTGAGCTGATTCGGCTGATGGACAGAGTGGAGCTGGTTGAGGCCTTGGGACACCAAGGTGGAGATTGTTGTGATCCAGGTGGTGTGCCCAAGGCCTAGGGGACCAAAGCTAAGACCAAGGTCCATCATTCATGAGGGCTTCATGAAGGCTCTAGGGCTAGTTGGGCCCTAGGTTGAAAGGCTGTGGGCCTTTCAGGTTCTTGAGGTCTAGGTTATGTGGGCCTCAAGGGACCAACTCTTTATGGGCCAGGTCTGGGCCTAGGATAGGTGAGATTAGGTCAAGTCATGGGTGTATATGGGCTTGGGTTAACCTAATCTCCTATAGAGTTGGTCAAGGGAGTTTTGGGTTTGGGTCACTTGACCCTGTGTTTATATATACATGCACTGTATAGGTTTGATTAAGCCAAGGATTACGAAAACCCTTTCTCCCAAGTCTCTCTCTCTCTTCTCCCTCTCTCTCCAGCTATTCTCCATGCCCCAAGAGCAAGAAACCCTAGGGTTTCTTGCTGCCAGGTCCATAGAAGGCAGGAAAAGTAGGGGAGGCGCTAAGGTTTTGAGCCCCTCCCCCTTTGTGCCGCCAACCATATTGCCTTTTTCTCTCTTGCAGCCATCCAAACATCAGGTTCAGGACTTGAAATCTCTTTTTATGAGGTTGGTACAAGTTTTTCTTAGATCTGGAGTTGATCTGAGGTCGTTTGAGGCGCAGGTGAGATCTCCATCAACAGATCTACAGGAAAGGCTGCAGCAGGACAGATCTACAAGGTCTGGTTCTATCTACTTTCTTCCCTATCTAGAATATCCCGATTCAAGATCTACAAATTGGAAGACCTCAGTCCAAGCCTGATCTGGTTGGGTACCAGATCTTGGATTTTTTAGAGGTGATCTTAGAGGCGTTCTTCATCTGGAATGAAAGGCTGACGAAGAAGACAGCAACCAGGCTGATTTCGTCAAGAGCCTTCGATCGAGTCCAGAAGTCTCCAAATTTGTTCGTTGCTGGTTCCACTGCACCCAAGGTCCGTGGAAGGAGCCGGGATCATGCTCCAATAGGTTATGAGTAGGTCAACATGAAATCGATCACTCCTGGTAAGAGGAGATCGCATCCTACTTGCTCTGATCAATTGATGATTCAGAAAGCCTTTGATCAAAGTAGAATAAAACTTCGAAAGAATTTTTAATATTTTATTAATTGAATCATCATATAAGATGGAGAGAAATATGAGTATGATATTAGATTTGACATCATTCCATATCCGGAGTCATATTCAGGGTGTAGGGAGATCGCAGGATCAAATTGCATGGTAACTTTTCACTAAAAGATATTTTTGATATTTTTACTAAAATTTTATATCTTTTAAGTAGATATGATACATTGCTAGATATCAATCTTGTCTTATGGATTTGATCGAATTAAAAAATTTAATTCAATCGCCAATTAGAAAGAGTTCTAATTGTTAAAATCGGGTTAGTTCGATTGGATCTAGATCGGTTAAATTAAATTCTAATCAAATCAAATCAACTTGCACTCAGACCTATTGCTAGCTAGATATGGAACCCAATGGGTTATACACAAAGAAAATTGATCAGAGATCTAATTGGATTAGATTATATTTGCAAAATTGATATGCTAGCACATATTGCAAAAACTAGCTCCCTGTTTTGAATCGGGTTTGAAATTAATTCTAGATTGGGCTAATTAAGGCCAAATTAATTCAAACCAATTTTTAGTTTGAGTTAGGTCGGCCTTAGCTATATGTACCAAAAATTTGGAGCTAGAAAACTAAGTCTCCATGAGTCAAAAATTTTTCTTGTGCATGGATGCAGTTTTTGTGTGCAAAAACAGCTTTCACGTCCCATGACATGGGATGCCTCATCCTCGAACTTATCCAATGTTCCACGATTAAATAAATTTTTGTGTGATTCCTAACCTAATTTTGAGTATAAAAAATTTTTTTGAAGTTAAAATTTCTTCTAGTTTAAATATGAAAATTCATCAAAGTTGGAAATCTTGTCAGTCTGATCCATGCGCCTGACCAAGAGTCCAACTTGTGAAAAACTCTAACCCATTTGTCACGCCACTTCTTAATCTGAGATTTTTTTCAAGCCATTCTGATATTAGCGCCTTCATTTTTAGCTATTGGATAGATAAAATTACGCTGATGGGTGGTGAAGAAAAATATTTCGAAGAGTCCTTCTGCGCGACGCATTGGAGAATCATCAAGAAAAATATTCCGAAGAGTCCTTCTGCGTGAAGCGTCTCTTGGATTTTTTTTCGACGGTTGCAATGTGTCAAAATCTTTCAGATGGGCATGAAAATTCATCAGGAGGTGTGAGATTTTCTTATGGATGCAAGATGGCGTGTGGAAAGGGCGCGAATAATTTCCAAAGGTAATATGTCGCTAAGTATTTAAGGGGGGTGTGCCGGGGGATTGGATTTATTCAGATTTTCAATTCCTCCTTTCTTTCTAACATCTTCTCCCTATTGTTCAATTAGTCCCTTCCTTCTCTTGTTAAGACAAGTTCAAAAATAGTAAGAACAAGTCCGATTTTAGGACAAGAGTTTAGGAAGAGAATTAAAAAAGACAAGGAGAGAAGAAAAGTAGGGATAAGAAGGCTAGGAGAAGAGGGAGAGGGTCTTGAGATCCTGGTGTCTAAGAAAATTCTTAAAGTGAGAATTTTGAAGGAGGAATCATCTCAAAGAGTTGATGTCCTAATCATAGTCCTGTGTGGATCACCATTGGAGGACGAACAATTGGGTGCCTGGTGGATGTTCTACCGAAATTTGGATTAAGCGCTGCAGGTATTCTTCCATAGCTTGAATTTAATTTTAAATTTATGTTATATATGATTGTTAATTATCAAGGAGATACTGGTTTAAGGGTTTTATATTTAAGATTTTTTAATTTAAATTTTAAAATCCATTATGCTTCCGCTGTGCAAGCCCATCCTGAAACCCTACACACATGACAATTATTTGTAGGAGATTCCACATTATAAAGTTTCTATCATGGGCTCTCTCTCCTCTCAATTTTCTTGATAGCTGATTTATTTAAATCTTGAGCAATGCCAAACTAAAATTAGGGCATATGAATATATTTGAAAAGTCAAGATTATTATACAAAATCTCTAGCTTACAAGGTTCCAGTCACCCAAACATATGGTTCCTTTCCTTCCAGGCAGGTGTTATTCTTGATTTTTTTTGTTTGAGTGCCCCCATATTAGTTTTGCATTTTGGAACCACTTAGCCTCTTGTAATAAGTAAAACTTCATCAAAGTAACGCAAGAAATTCTATATATGGTTCCTAGTCTATTGTTCCATATCTTACCTCACCTGTACGATCATTAATATCCAATTCAAGGTCATCTTTCAGATGCTCCAAGAAATAGTAGTGGCAACTGGTTGGCTCTACTTGGGCACAGATGGGGTCAAAAAATTGTTAAGCACCGTATCAATATTCTTCACATTCTTAGAAAGCTCTGGAGTTACTACCCGAGTTTTCCCTTTGCGAAATGATTCTTCAATTTTTTTCTAAACTAAAGTAATTAAGAATAATTTAGCTATTTATCAATCTTATGATTTATTTAACTTTCATTCATAATTTAATCAAAAAGTGCATTAGTTACAGACTTAAATTGATGTTTCTTGCTACTAATGGTTGCTATATAAATCCAAGGATAGACTCAAAGCGATGCCAGCCACTTATATGGGATCAAATTGTTCCACGTAGCAATTCTAATTAATCGGACACTCCACCACCCCAATGAGATTTATTGAAGAAAAAGCCATTTACTCTGGGAAACAGACCCCATGTATAAACCAGATAAGACCAGATCGGTCACTCTTAAGCCAACTTTGCTGCTGAGAAGATCTCAAATTATGCTCGAACTAATGGAATGAAAAGTGAGATAACCCGATTACTCATGCCTTAACAAAAAGGTGAAATATAGTTAACCCGCACATCACTCTCATCTCTTTATCTCTATCTCTCTCACTCAGTTTTCTATATTTTTTTCTTTAGTTGAAAGCTAGTTTTTAAACTTCAGACGAGTTTTACCAGTCCAAGAATAAATAAATAAGAGAGGATTATATAAAGTTAAAGATAAGTACCCTCTAATTAGTTATCTTCCATCAAGAAGGAGTCTTAGAATGCAAAACTCTAGCTTCTTGGTTATTTTGTCATGATCAACCAAAAAAAATAAAAGAAAAGAAAAGAAAAATAAAAACCTGCCAGTTTGTTTCTCCTAAGTTTGGTTTCCATTATCCCTCAAAAACCCAGTTTCCTGTTGTTTTCCTTTCTCTTTCTTCATTCAACCTCTCCTATCATCAAACCCAAACTTTGACACAGGCCAGGCCCAGCCCAAATGCTGAATGGGTCCCCAAAATGGGTCAAATCGAACTCATGGTGAACTATGCACCTTCAGAAGCCATCCAATGCTACCACGCTCATTGTTAGATGAAGAACCATGATCAAAAGCATGATGTTTAAAGTGTCCCATGTACCCAAGGCAAGATGATGACTGACATTGGATTCTTTTGTTTGAGTCGTAGATTTCCATGCCCTTTCCTCCCGTTGCCATACAACCCAGTATCCCTCTCTCTGTTTATCGAGAGCCTGTCAAGTACTTCCATTTCAAAGACTACAGAAGATCCTATCTTGGCCTTCTTGGCAAGCAACCAAGCTAAAGAAATATATTGGAGCTAGAAGCAAATATGCAAGTCTGGAAGAGAGCTGAATAGCCGAAACAAAGTGTTGAGATATACCGACCGACGACCCCGACGGGCGACCCCGACCCCGACCGACTCCGACGGACGACCCCGACGGGCGACCCCGACCCCGACCGACTCCGACGGACGACCCCGACGGACGACCCCGACGGACGACCCCGACCGACTCCGACTGGCCGACCGACCAACTGGCCGGCCGACCGACCGACCGACCGACTGGCCGACCGACCGACTCCGACGGACGACTCCAACTGGCCGACCGACCGACCAACCGACCGACTGGCCGACCGACCAGGAAGTCTGATGGCCGACTCACTCGCCGACCAACGGAGGGCCCCGACGCCACTCAGCTGGCCACCGACCTAGGGTCGGTCGATTCCTCCAACCGCCGTACAGCCGCCAGACCTTGTCAGCTCTGACACGGACATGCGGCACGGTTACCTAGGGGCATTGTCCCGCCGA
Organism: Elaeis guineensis; assembly: GCF_000442705.2. Lineage (NCBI taxonomy): Eukaryota > Viridiplantae > Streptophyta > Magnoliopsida > Arecales > Arecaceae > Elaeis > Elaeis guineensis. The sequence goes on along the minus strand of NC_025993.2, from coordinate 20,297,469 downwards.
GGGCATTGTCAACCCTGGTGATTGGACAGCCACACCGCGACATGACATTTTCACGGCGACCCTGCCAGTCCACAGTGAGTTGACAGTTCCTCACTTGTCCGCGCCATTAATGACGGCGCCATACCGTGCTCCACTATTTAAACCGGGGAAGGCAACAGTGCGAAGGATCGATCCGCTCCCCCCACTTTTCGACTCCAAAAACACAGGCTCGCTCTCTCTCTCCCTCTCTCTCTCGATCGAGCTCTCTGTCTTCATTTCACTGTTGCCCAGTCACCTCTCTGACTTGACCGTCGGAGGGTCCCCGCCGGAGCCGCCTTCGGTCAGTGCGGACTTCGTTTTGTAGGTGCACGCTCCCCGGCGATCAGACGACGAGGCGATTGGCCGCAACAGATTGGCGCGCCAGGAAGGGGTACAGCATGACAAAGACAAGAGCTCAACGATCGAGAATCACTGGATCGGCAAGGCACTCTTTCCGTCGGGAAGAGGCCTCCCCGCCACCACCGGCGGCGGAGCCTAGCTCTCCGCGCCCTGCAGTGACCACGGAGGCGCAGATTGCGGCCATCGTACGGCAGATGACCATACTGACCGACGCAGTCAAAAACCTCCAGCAGCAACCGGCGGCCCGACCTATGCCTTCCAGGAGCAGCCGCCGACGACCGCGCCGATCCCTGTCGCCTCCATGCGAGCGCCCCCAAAAGCGCTCCCACGGAGAAGAGGAGGGACGACCATGGCGTGACGACCGACGGTCTCAGCGGCCCTCCCCTCCCCGGTTGGAACGGGCAAGGAAGGAGAAGCGGCCGCGCACGCCGTCGGCCTCCCTCTCGGAATCTTCTGGAGACTCCACTCCTGGGGTCTCCCAACATCGACGAGTGGACGACTACGAGCGTCGGTTCGAGAAAATCGACCATCGGCTCGCGCAGCTGCAGGTGGACGGGCAGAAGTCTTCAAACGACGTCGACTTCCAGACCGCCCAACCTCTCTCCCGACTCATCCTCGACGAACCGATCCCCAGTCGGTTCAAGATGCCGCACGTGGAGTCTTACGACGGCTCCACCGACCCAATCGACCATCTGGAAAGCTACAAAGCTCTCATGACGATTCAAGGGGCAACCGACGCTCTCCTTTGCATCGGCTTCCCCGCCACGCTCCGCAAAGCTGCCAGGGCCTGGTACTCCGATCTTCGATCGGGAAGTATCCACTCCTTCGGGCAGCTCGAGCATTCCTTCGTGGTCCATTTTAGCACCAGCCGGAAGCCGCCGCGAACGTCGGACAGTCTTTTCTCCCTCAAGCAGAGAGAAAATGAGACTCTACGATACTTCGTGACGCGATTCAACGTGGCCACGCTTGAGGTCCGGGACCTCAATGGAGACATGGCAATCTCAGCCATGAAGCGGGGGCTGAGGGCATCCCGATTCACCTACTCCCTGGACAAAACCCTCCCCCGAACATACGCCGAACTGCTGGAGCGCGCGTACAAGTACATGCGCACGGACGAAGGAGCTTCCGACCGGCGCCTGACTTAAGGCACGGGCCGAAAAGAAAAGTGGAAGAAAGGTCGGGCCCATGCTGAACCCAGCAGGCCCTCCACCGATAGATGGGTCTTGCACCGACAATGGAGTCCGAGACCGACGCATCACAGGTATGACTCCTACGCCCCTCTCCCCGCTCCTCGTGCGCAGATCCTGATAGAGATCGAAGGAGTGGAGAATCTTTGACGACCGATCGTCGATCATCGAATCAACGGCTCGATCACCAATCGCCGAATCAACGGCTCGATCGTCGATCGTCGAACCGACGGCCTCGGCCTCTGAAGGCAAAAGGCTCCGACCAACATGGCCGATCGTCGATCGCCGAATCAACGGCTCGATCATCGATCGTCGAAATCGACGACCTCGACCTCTGAAGGCAAAAGGCTCCGACCAACATGGCCGATCGTCGATCGTCGAATCAACGGCTCGATCATCGATCGTCGAAATCGACGGCCTCGACCTCTGAAGGCAAAAGGTCCCGACCAACATGACTCGATCATCGATCGTCGAACCGACGGCCTCGGCCTCTGAAGGCAAAAGGCTCCGACCAACATGGCCGATCGTCGATCGCCGAATCAACGGCTCGATCATCGATCATCGAAATCGACGGCCTCGACCTCTGAAGGCAAAAGGCTCCGACCAACATGGCCGATCGTCGATCGCCGAATCAACGGCTTGATCGTCGATCGCCGAAATCGACGGCCTCGGCCTCTGAAGGCAAAAGGCTCCGACCAACATGGCCGATCGTCGATCGCCGAATCAACGGCTTGATCGTCGATCGCCGAAATCGACGGCCTCAGCCTCTGAAGGCAAAAGGCTCCGACCAACATGGCCGATCGTCGATCGCCGAATCAACGGCTCGATCATCGATCGCCGAAATCGATGGCCTCGGCCTCTGAAGGTAAAAGGCTCCGACCAACATGGCCGATCGTCGATCGCCGAATCAACGGCTCGATCATCGATCGCCGAAATCGACAGCCTCGACCTCTGAAGGCAAAAGGCTCCGACCAACATGGCCGATCGTCGATCGTCGAATCAACGGCTCGATCATCGATCACCGAAATCGACGACCTCGGCCTCTGAAGGCAAAAGGCTCCGACCAACATGGCCGATCGTCGATCGCCGAATCAACGGCTCGATCATCGATCGCCGAAATCGACGGCCTCGGCCTCTGAAGGCAAAAGGGTCCGACCAACATGGCCGATCGTCGATCGCTGAATCAACGGCTTGATCGTCGATCACCGAAATCGACGGCCTCGACCTCTGAAGGCAAAAGGCTCCGACCAACATGGCCGATCGTCGATCGCCGAATCAACGGCTCGATCATCGATCGTCGAAATCGACGGCCTCGGCCTCTGAAGGCAAAAGGCTCCGACCAACATGGCCGATCGTCGATCGTCGAATCAACGGCTTGATCGTCGATCGCCGAAATCGATGGCCTCGGCCTCTGAAGGCAAAAGGCTCCGACCAACATGGCCGATCGTCGATCGCCGAATCAACGGCTCGATCATCGATCGTCGAAATCGACGGCCTCGACCTCTGAAGGTAAAAGGCTCCGACCAACATGGCCGATCGTCGATCGCCGAATCAACGGCTTGATCATCGATCGCCAAAATCGACGGCCTCGGCCTCTGAAGGCAAAAGGCTCCGACCAACATGGTCGATCGTCGATCGCCGAATCAACGGCTCGATCATCGATCGTCGAAATCGACAGCCTCGGCCTCTGAAGGCAAAAGGCTCTGACCAACATGGCCGATCGTCGATCGTCGAATCAACGGCTCGATCATGATCGCCGAAATCGACGACCTCGGCCTCTGAAGGCAAAAGGCTCCGACCAACATGGCCGATCGTCGATCGCCGAATCAACGGCTCGATCATCGATCACCGAAATCGACGGCCTCGGCCTCTGAAGGCAAAAGGGTCCGACCAACATGGCCGATCGTCGATCGCCGAATCAACGGCTTGATCGTCGATCGCCGAAATCGACGGCCTCGGCCTCTGAAGGCAAAAGGCTCCGACCAACATGGCCGATCGTCGATCGCCGAATCAACGGCTCGATCATCGATCGCCGAAATCGACGGCCTCGGCCTCTGAAGGCAAAAGGCTCCGACCAACATGGCCGATCGTCGATCGCCGAATCAACGGCTCGATCATCGATCGCCGAAATCGACGGCCTCGGCCTCTGAAGGCAACAGGTCCCGACCAACATGACTCGATCATCGATCGTCGAACCGACGGCCTCGGCCTCTGAAGGCAAAAGGCCCCGACCAACATGGCTCGATTGCCGATCGCCGAATCTATGACTCCGTCGTCGGCCTGGTCAACGAATCGCCGAACCAATTGCTCAATCTACGTCTCGATCGTCGAGGACGTATCGGATTCTACGACGGAGATCGAAGGAGCGGAATATCTACGACGGCCCCCACCTCTGAAGGCAAAGGGCTTCGACTAATGCGGCTGGCTAACTTGCCGACTTAGCTTCGACTAAGAAGGGCAAAATGCCAAGATGACCGCAGTCGCATTCGCGACATACCGATCTGGTCACGACCGATCGAAGGATATTCGGCTTGCCACCGTTTATCATAAATCCCGACGCATACGTCCGACCAAGGGCCGGACAATGGATATTCGACTTGCCATCGTTATCCTATCCGCATACGTCGGATGCTACTCGACTATCAGATTCTGCGGAATGATCGTGTCGACGAGCAACGTTCGGAGGTTGGCCGACCTCCGACCCGACGTGCATGCTCGGCCTACAGTCGGGACGACCGATATTGGATCGTTCGTTGATGTGATCGCCAGAGTCAGGGCAAGAAAAGACGGAAAACCACTCCTTTCGTCCGAAGCCGTCGCCCACGTGTTCACGCGAGCCAACACGACATCGGGCTCAGGAGTGGGGGGGCAACTATTGGGATATACCGACCGACGACCCCAACGGGCGACCCCGACCCCGACCGACTCCGACGGACGACCCCGACGGGCGACCCCGACCCCGACCGACTCCGACGGACGACCCCGACGGACGACTCCGACGGACGACCCCGACGGACGACCCCGACCGACTCCGACTGGCCGACCGACCAACTGGCCGGCCGACCGACCGACCGACCGACTGGCCGACCGACCGACTCCGACGGACGACTCCAACTGGCCGACCGACCGACCGACTGGCCGACCGACCAGGAAGTCTGATGGCCGACTCACTCGCCGACCAACGGAGGGCCCCGACGCCACTCAGCTGGCCACCGACCTAGGGTCGGTCGATTCCTCCAACCGCCGTACAGCCGTCAAACCTTGTCAGCTCTGACACGGACATGCGGCACGGTTACCTAGGGGCATTGTCCCGCCGAGGGCATTGTCAACCCTGGTGATTGGACAGCCACACGGCGACATGACATTTTCACGGCGACCCTGCCAGTCCACAGTGAGTTGACAGTTCCTCACTTGTCCGCGCCATACCGTGCTCCACTATTTAAACCGGGGAAGGCAACAGTGCGAAGGATCGATCCGCTCCCCCCACTTTTCGACTCCAAAAACACAGGCTCGCTCTCTCTCTCCCTCTCTCTCTCTCGATCGAGCTCTCTGTCTTTATTTCACTGTTGCCCAGTCACCTCTCTGACTTGACCGTCGGAGGGTCCCCGTCGGAGCCGCCTCCGGTCAGTGCGGACTTCGTTTTGCAGGTGCACGCTCTCCGGCGATCGGACGACGAGGCGATTGGCCGCAACACAAAGCAATGAAGAGAGTTGACAGGTAAGAATCCACAAACATTCCTCTTTATATTTCTATATTTCTTTCTGTCTCATGTTCTGTATAAGCTTGGATCCCTGAAGACAAGATCAGGGATAAGAAAAGTGGTATTTAGGGGTGCTCATATTAGGCTTGGAAGGAAAAGGGCAGTGGAGAAGATTAGGCAAGTTAATAGAAACAATAATAAAGATAGATTTGTTAAGGATGCATTTGGTTACATTTTTTGATTTTTAAAAAATATTTTTTATTTTTTTTGATTTTTGCTATTAAGTAAAAGTAAAAAAGTAAAAAGTATGTTTGGAAAGTAAAAAATATCTGCTTTGCATATAAAGCAATTATTTTGATTTTTTTTATTTTTACTTTTTATTTTTTATGATGTTACCAAACATTATTTTTTGATTTTTACTTTTTAAAAATCAAAAAGTAAAAAAAATATTTTTTTTAATGGCTAACCAAATGCACCCTAAATTGTTTATTCAAAATCCAAAATTTAACAAGAATTTTAACAAATAGTAAGGGATTAAGAAAACAAGCATCAACTAGAAACATTGAAACAAAAACAAGGGCAAAATAAGAAGCTTAAAACTGAGAGGTAATGGAGGCAGAGTTTGATGGAAATATTTATTTCCATTTTGAAAAAGATATAGATTTTTAAACAGAAGGTTCAATGTTTCCTTTTTAAAATTGCTTCAAATTGTTAAAATCATATTCTTAATAGTTCTACATTGGATAAATGAAGGCAACTATGCTTGCATTCAGTGAAGTCCAATTCATGCAAATCTTTGTTGGGCTTTAGGAACCATGGGCGTGAGACCACAAATGCATGCGCTAGGCTCAGCCGGCCATGCCCCGCATGTGGCGTGGCATGCACAATATGTACCCGCACACGTAGTTGGTACATTTTGCCGCATGTCCTATTGAATTTGAATTGGACTGACCATATAAAAAAGCTCGAAGTCCTAGTTCTTGTTTTTTATTTGGTAATACGGTATAATGGCCCAGCCCATTTGGGCTCTTGGACCCAGCCTAAAATAAGCGAGCCCAAAGACTCATGATGGAGAGGAAGAACTTCGCTTCTGATTCCGTCAAGAACGGGAGGAGAGGAGTCCATCTCTGCACAAGAATCCCCTCTATAAAATGCTCTCTTCCCTCCCTTAGGTCTTTACCGTGGATTATTGAGAGATTATCAGGAATCAATCGAGATTTATCAAGATATTTTCTATGCATTGTGGATAGGAAAAAGGGTTGCCGAAGTTTCTCTTAGGTCGTCGGAGTAAGATAAGCTCCTTTACCTCTTCGTTTTTCTTTATTTTGGTTGATCTGTCGTTGCCGACGTGCGAAGGAAAGACACCAGTTCCGGGTTCAAATAGAGCAGTCCCTATTTTTGTTTGTGTTCCCTGCATGCCACCAACAACAACTACCGTCGCCAGGGCCGTGGCTTCACCACCATCGAGAGCCGCCATGGTGGCCGGCCCCAAGTCTTCCATGGCTGTGTGTGAAAGAGGGAGAATGAGGGGATGAAACCCCTATGTTGGAAGAGAAGAAGAAGAAGGATTCTTCTCTCTCTTTTTTTATTTACAATAATAAAATAAATTATTTAATTAGTTATTTAATTATTTATTCTATTTAGATGGATTATGGAGAATTCAAAAAGGAAAAATTTTGAGACTAGAAGGGATAGGACCCCATGAACCCTAATAGAGGATTCTAGATAACTAATTTGATTTATTTGATTTATTTTATAATATTAATATATAAAAGAGCAGCCCATCGGATAGAAAAACATCAAGTAGGATTTTGACATCCAGAGTATAATTTAGTGAGTCTAACTTATCATTGGATGCAGTAAGAATCTCTCTATATGATCATCATTAAATATACTATTTTCATCATTGAATTTATATCGTTGGTTTTATATTGTTAAATTTGTGTTGATGGATTTGTTATATTTGAGACATTATTAGTTCTGATCTGATTTTTTAACATGAATACGTTATGTGTTAACTATGTATGTGTATCAGTGATTGATAATATGATTGTATGGATATGATATGCTTGTATGGATCCACTAAAATAAGAATTGATATAATGAAATCAATATATAGAAACTGGATGAAGAAAATATGTTTGGATTAGCCTCATCATATGAACAGCCGACTAAAAGCTTATATCTAGGACAGCTTCTAGGAGCTTATGTCTAGAATAGCCCATCAGGAGTTTATGTTTGGGACAACCTACTAGGAGCTTATGTTTGGGACAGCTTTTAGGAGTTTTTGCCTAGGATAACTCGTCAGAAGCTTATGTTCAGAACAGTCGGTCAGAAGCTTATGCTTGGGATAGCCCACATGGGCTTATGCATAGGATTTTGATCAGATAGCAATTGAGATATGATCTTGGTTAGTCCAAAATCGAAAAGAAAAAAAGTTAAAGATTATGTGATTATGAAAAGAGAAACAAAAGATAAGATATGAAACTAATGCTGAATAAAATATTTTGTCTGTTGGCTTAAAATGATGCATATCTTTTAATTAAGCAAATATTTGGTATTTGATTATATTATTATTTGAGTTATTTTAGATATTTGAGATGAAATATTATACTTATTGTTTATTACTATTTTCAAATTATATTATAGTTATTGGTGTAGATGTACGATAATTCTTACTGAGTTGGAAAAGCTCATATCTCTATTTTTTATTTTTTTCGAAGTCATAAGATGCTTAGTTCCAATAGGTTGGGTGAGAGGTTAGAGAATTGAAACTTTTAGTATATTAGCTAATTCAATTTTTAATACCATTAAACATTTGAAAAATTATAATTGAACAAATTTACTATTTTATTTGGAAGATCGACTCTGTTGACATGTTTAGTATTTATTCAATTATTAAAAATATTTATATTTATATTTATTTAGGTCTTATATAATCTCTAGGGTATCGCCTTAGGATTCGTGCGATTGTGTCACATGGCTGACCCAGGTGTGTGTTCGGGGGCATGATAGAGTGGTATTAAAGCTTGGATTTTAGAAATCCTAGGGTTTATTTCAGGGTGAGTGTATATAGGTAGACTTTTAGATTGGAATAGACTGACATGAGGGATATTCTTGACATACGCATAACCCAAATTTTGACTAGGGTGATTTGTGATACTAATAAGAACCTATGTGGTTGACATGGCATGAGGGACTGATCGTGGGCGCAATTAGAGGCCTACTCAATTTACTGATGGCTCAAATACTTGGGAGCCTTCTACACAAAAGATGCTTCACTCTCATTGGTTAGTGATACACTACAACAAGAGCATTCTAATGAGCCCACTAAAGTCACTCTAGGGATGGAGATCCTGGGTGAACCCGAGATTCAGCCTAAGGAACAAAATTACTACTTTCCAACTAATGCAAGTATTAATTCAACAATAAGCTGCTGCTCGAGAAGACATGAAGAAAATGTTAGAGGCACAACAAGGACAACAACAATAAATCATGCAACAATTAATGCAGGAGTGGCAGCCTCAATCGCATCAGAAAGTTGAAAACCAAGAGGAGCATCAAATCAATTTGATAGACTTTAAAAAATATGCACCACCAGCACTCACAAGAACCTTAGACCCTATGGAACCTGAATGTTGGTTGAAAGCAATAGAGAAAGTGTTCTACATCCTAAGATGTTCTGCTGAGGAAAAGGTCACTTTTGCCACTTTTGTGTTGCAAGGTGAGACAACTGACCAGTGGGAGATGGAGATCGAAAAGATAGGACCGAACGATGCACACTTTACTTGAGAAAAATTCAAAAAAGTTTTTATGAGAGATATTTTCCTCGAAGTTTCCGACTCCAAAAGTTCAGGACCAACTGGAATAGGACAGTATGATGGTTGCTCAGTATGCTGTCAAGAAAAACTATCTAGATATGCCCCTGCATTGATAACTGAGGAAGGTGTTCGAGTCAGAAAATTTAAAAATAGACTTAGGGGTCGAATCCAATAGCTAGTGACTATGTTTAAGCTGCCCACCTACAAAGAAGTTATGAATAAATGTCTAATAATAAAAAAGAAACTTGATGATGCTTAAGCTATGAGAGAGAAAAGTTTGAAGAAAAGAGGTTGATCAAATGAGTTTTTAAGACAAAGTAGCAAAAATTTCAAGCCAAGGATCTCAAAACCAAACCAAGCCACTATTAAAGGTAAAGCATAATCTCAAGAGACTATTAAATGCTACAGATGTGGAGGAACCCATCTTAAATGGGTTCTGCACATATTCTGGAGGATAGTGTTACAAATATGAATGGAATGGCCATAAGACAATTGTATGTCGCAATGGAGAAAAATCTCAGAGGCAGCAAATGCCTTAATATTTTCAGAATATCCTGCAAATTGAGCACCTCAGGAGAGACAATAGTAAAATGTGGGACAACAAAAGTCTAAAACTCAAAGATGAATCTATGCATTCACACAATAGGATGCCAATATCTCTAACTCAGTGGTGACAGGTACTAAACCAATCCCTTATTTCCTTCCAGTATACATGTCATGGAATATTATAAGTTATATGCTTTCAATATATGTAAATATATAGTCAGGGATAATGAGTGTGTAGCATGTAATCATATGACAAGTATGATTAAAATATCATCCAATAATGTATATACTCTGTTTGATCTTGATGCTACCTTCTCATTTATATCTGCCAGTTTTATCAAAAGAAATAATGAGTTATCTCCTGTATCCTTAGGAAATGACCTCCGTGTCTCTATACCAAGTGGAGATGTCATCTTGATTAACTCGGTTTGCAAGGATCGCATTCTGGATATTGAGGATAGAGAGATGAAAGCATACTTATTAGTCCTAGAGATGAAGGATTTTGATTTGATCCTGAGGATGGACTAGTTAGCAACATATCATGCCACTACTGATTACTTTGAGAAGACTATAAGGTTTCAAATTTTGGATCAGTTAGAGTTTAGTTTTGCCAGTAGTAAACTTTCGTTCCATCAAAAGTTAATCTTAGCTATGCATGTCAAGCGACTCCTTAAGAAAGGATGTGAAGGATTTCTAGCCACTATGATAGACACTCAAAATAGGAAACTCAAGTTAGAGGATATCTCCATTGTGAGAAAATTTTCTTATATTTTTTTCAGATGATCTGCCAGTATTATCTCCTGATAGGAAGATTGAGTTTTCTATTAATCTGATTACTAGAATTGGTCCAATTTCTAAAGATCCTTATTGGATGGCTCCAACAAAACTAAAGGAATTAAAAAAGCAATTACAAGAGATGTTGGATTAAAGATTTATTAGACTTAGTGTATCTCCATGGGGTGCTTCGATACTATTTATGAAAAAGAATGATGGTAGTATTAGGTTTAGTATAGACTATCAAGAATTAAATAAATGCATTTCGATACTATTTGTGAAAAAGAATGATGGTAGTCTTAGGCTTAGTATAGACCATCAAGAATTAAATAAAATAATAGTACAAAACAGATACCTTTTACCAAAAATCGATGATTTATTTGATCAATTGCAATCTTCTCAAAAATTGATCTCCATTCTGACCAACACCAACTGAAAATAAAGTCTGAGGATGTACCAAAAATGGCTTTTCAAACTAGATATGGGCATTATAAATTCTTGATCATACCTTTTGGTTTGACTAATGCACCTGCAGCCTTTATGGATCTCATGAATCAAGTATTCACACCGTACTTGGACCAATTTGTGGTAGTATTCATAGACGATATTCTAATTTACTCAAAAAGCCCACAAGAGTATGAAGAACATCTAAATATAGTATTGCAAACTCTTAGAAGAAAGAAACTATATGCAAAACTACAAAAGTGTGAGTGTTGGTTAGATAGTGTTACTTTTCTTAGGTATGTCATCTCCGAAGATGGTGTTTCAGTTGATCCAAAGAAAATAGAGGCAGTAGTTGAATGGAGCTGACCCTCTAATGTATCAGAGATGCGTAGCTTCTTGAGGATGGCTGGCTACTACCGAAGATTTATGGAAGATTTCTCTCATATTGCTACACCCCTATCCCGCTTAACCCAAAAACGAATGAAAGTTAAATGGACAGATGAATGCGAGCAAAATTTTTAAGAGTTAAAAAGATGATTGGTGATAGTTTCGATGTTAATTATTACATCTAGAATAGAAGGTTTCACTATCTATAGTGATGCATCTCATAAGAGTCTTGCTTGTATTTTAGTGCAAAATAGAAAAATAATAGCATATGCCTCTAGATAATTAAAGTCTTATGAGCTGAATTATCCTATACATGACTTGGAGTTAGCAGTCATGATTTTTGCTCTACAAATATGGAGGTATTATTTATATGCAGAGTACTGTAAGATTTTCACAGATCATAAAAGTTTAAAGTATATATTCATTCAAAAGAAGCTAAACTTGAGGCAAAGAAGATGGTTAGAGTTACTAAAGGACTATAATTTGATAATAAGTTATCATCCAGAAAAGGAGTTGTAGCTGATGTTCTAAGTAAAAAATTCTTCGATGAATTGACAGCTTTGATTACTTCACAGAAGTATATTTTGTTAGATCTGAAGAGATCAGAAATTGAAATATGACTACATGATCTTCGAGTTCAACTTGCAAATCTTACAGTACAACCTACCTTAATTGAAAGGATTAAGTCAGCTTAGAGAGAAAATTTGGAGCTATAGAAGATTAGAGAAATAGTGGAATCTAGTGAAAAATCTAAATTTTGGATACATATGAATGGTCCCTTGAGGTTTGGTAACATGCTATGTGTTCCCAAGGTTCCAAAATTAACAAATAGATCTTAAAGGAGGCTCACAATTTGGCTTATACTATGCACCCAATAGGCACTAAAATGTATTGAGATTTAAAAGAAAATTTATGGTGCTCTGACATGAAAAAGGATATTGCACAGTTTGTGACTCAGTGTCTGGTATGTCAACAAGTAAAAACCAAACATCAAAAACTAGCAAGACCACTACAATCTCTTTTTTTCCTAAATGAAAATGGGAGCATACTATTAATAGACTTTGTGACTAGTTTACCTAAAGTACTTCAAAATAATGATGCTGTGTGGATAATTATGGATCGATTGACAAAATCATCTCATTTCTTATCTTTTTGGATTGATCTCTCTTTGGAAAGATTGGCAAGATTTTATATAGAATAGATAGTGAGACTACATAGAGTATCCGTTACTATTATGTCAGATCGAGATAGTAGATTTATTTCATAATTTTGAAAAAATCTTTATAAAATTTTTAGTACCGCATTAAATTTTAATACAGTATTTCATCTCCAAACTGATGGACAATCAAAATGGATCATTCAAATCCTAGAGGATATATATGCTGAGAGCTTATGTGTCATGGACTCGGGCGATGCATGAGATAATCATTTGTCATTGGTTGAGTTCGCTTATAACAATAGTTTTCAAGCATCTAGATGGCTCCTTTCGAGGCTTTGTATGATAGAAAATATAAATCTCCTATTTGTTAGGATGATGTAGGAGAGAGAAAATTTTTGGGCCCAGAAATAGTGCAGCAAACCATGGACAGAGTATAGATGATTTGAGAATGACTTCGAACAACTCAGAGTAGGCAAAAGAGTTATGCTGACAATAGAAGGAAATTGAAATTTCGAGTAGATAATCATGTTTTTTTGAGTTTCTCCTACTAAAGGTGTGATGAGATTTGGAGCTCATAGCAAATTAAGTTCAAGATATGTTGGCCTTTTTGAAATTTTAGATTAAGTCGGAGAGGTTGCATATCAGTTAGCATTATCACCAACCTTGTCGGGTGTGCATGATGTGCTTCATGTATCGATGTTAAGAAAGTACATTCTAGATCCAGATCATATGGTGAATTATGAGCTTTTGCATCTTCAAGAGAATCTGACCTATAAGGACTATCCAATAGGGATTATTGATAGTTAGGATTAGATATTGCGGCATTAAACTATACCTTATATGAAGATACAATGGAGCAACCATAGTGAAAGAGAGGCTATATGGGAACTTGAAGCAGAAATAAAAGTCAAGGATCCACAGCTCTTCGAAACATTATGTATGCTAATTTTGAGGATAAAATTATTTTAAGTGAGGAAGAATGTAATGGCCCAGCCTGTTTGGGCTCCCGACCTAAAATAAGTGAACCCAAAGACTCATGATGGAGAGGAGGAAGAAGACTCCTGATTTTGTCAAGATTGGGAGGAGGGGAGTCCATCTCAGCTTAGGAAACCCCTCTATAAAAGACCCTCTTCCCTCCCTTCGGTCTTCATCGTGGATTATTGAGAGATCATCAAAAATCGATCAAAATTTCTCATGATATTTTCTATGAGTTGTGGATGGGAAAAAGGGTCCCCGGAGTTTCTTTTTGACCATTGGAGCAAGATAAGCTCCTTTCCCTCTTCATTTTTCTTTATTTTGGCTGATCTGTTGTTGCCGATGTGCAAAGGGAAGCCATTGATTTCAGGTTAAAATAGGATAGTCCCTATTTTTGCTTGTGTTCTCTGCATGCCGCCAGTAACAACTATTATTGGGGCCATCATCGGGGCTACGGCTTCACCACTGTCGGGAGCCACCATGGTGGCCGATCCCAGGTCTTCGATGGCTACGTGTGAAAGAGGGAGAAGGGGGGATAAAACCCCTATTTTGGAAGAGAAGAAGAGAAGAAAAAGGATTCTTCTCTCTCTTTTTTGATTTATAATATAAAATAAATTATTTAACTAGTTGTTTATTTATTTATTCTCTTTAGATGGATTATGGAGAATTCAAAATGAAAAAATTTTGAGACTAGAAGGGGTGGGACCTGATGAACGCTGATAGAGGATTAGAAAAATTATTTGATTTATTTTGTAATATTAATATATAGTAGAGCAGTCCATCGGATAGGAAAATATCAAGTAGGATTTTGACATCCAGAGCATAATTTAGTGAGTTTGATTTATTGCTGGTTAAGGTAAGAACCCCTATATATGATCCCCATTAAATATATTATTTTCACTGTTGAATTTATGTCATTGGTTTTTTATTGTTAAATTTGTATTGATGGATTTGTTATGTTTGAGACATCATTAGTTCTCATCTGATTTTTCTGTATGAATACATTATGTGTTAACTATTTATATGTATCAGTAATTGATAGTATGATTGTATGAATATGATATGCTTATCTTGATCCACTGAAAACAAAAATTGATATAATGAAATTAATATATAGAAATTAAATAAAGAAGATATAGTTTGGACTAGCCTCGTCATATAAACAGTTGGCTAGGAGCTTATGCCTAGGACAACCTTTAGGAGCTTATGCCTAGAATAACTCGTCAGGAGCTTATGCTTGAAACAGCCTATCAGGAGTTTATGTCTGAGACAACCTCTAGAAACTTGTGTGTAGAATAATTCGTTAGGAGCTTATGTTTAAAATTGCTTGTCAGGAGCTTATGTTTGGGACAACCTCTAGGAGCTTATACCTAAGATAGCCCGTCAGGAGCTTATGTCTAGGATAGCCCATCAGGAGCTTATGTCTGATATAGTCTCCACAGCCTTATGCATGAGATTTTGATCAAACAACAATTGAGGCATGATCTTGGTTAGTCCAAAGCTGAAAAAAAGGTTAAAGATTATGTGATTGTGAAAGAGAAATAAAAGACAAGACATAAAACTAATGCTAAATAAAATACTTTATCTATTGGCTTATGATGATACATCTCTTTTAATTAGATAGATATTTAGTATTTGATTGTATGGCTATTTGAGTTATTTTGGATATTTGAGATGAGATATTATACTTATTGTTTATTACTATTTTTAAATGATATTTTAGTTATTAGTTTTGATGTACAGTGATTCTTATTGAGCTGAAACAACTCATATCCCTATTTTCATTTTTTTAGAGAAACAAGATGCTTAGTTCAGCTGGGTTGGGCAAGAGGCTCGAGAATTAAAACTTTTAGTATATTAGCTAGTTCAGTTTTTGATACCATTGAATATTTGAAAAATTATAATTGAACAAGTTTACTATTTTATTTAAAGGATCGACTCAGTTGACATGTTTAGTATTTATTTAGTTATTAAAAATATTTATATTTATATTTATTTAGGCCTTACATGATCTTTAGGGAATCACTCTAAGGTTCATCCAGCCGTGTCACATGGCCGACCCAGGTGTAGATTTGGAGGCATCACACATAGGTCCCCATTCTTTAGTATACCCCAATAGCATACTTGCCTCATGCTACTACTCTGTGACGGCGTGAGAGGTAGCCCTCTATCACCCACTCTTCTTTTGTCAAGTTTTTAGTCTTTCCATAAAGCTTTCTAGATCTCTTACTTGGGCAATTGAAATGTGATCATTTTCATAATAAAATGACTAGGTTGTGCGAGGTTTGCTGTACCTTTGTGATAGTCTCACCATATGCATGCACGAGGGGGCATATTTCATTCTCAGAGTAGTAATTTCACACACTGTAATTCATATCTTCTTTCTTTTTAATTTTCATAATTTATACTATTATTATTTTTTGAAAAGCTTGGGCCCCCAAAGACAAGATTAGAGATGAGAAAAAAATGGTATTTAGAAGTGCTTATATTAGGCTTTCAGAAGGAAACTGATACCGGAGAAGATAAGGCATGGTGGTAAAGACAATAATATCTTATATTATATTCAAAATCCAAAATTTAACAAAAATTTTAACAAATGGTGAGGTATTAACTAGCAACGAAATAGACATCAACCAAAAATATTGAACAAAAACAAAGGGGGCAAAATAAGAAGCTTAAGATAAGAAATGGAGGCAAAATTTGTTGGAAATATTGATTTCTATTTTGAAAAAGATTTAAATTTTTAAATATTGATTACCATTTTCTTTTTAAAAAGGGTTCAAATTTTGAAATCATATTCTTAATAGTCTCATATTGGATAAATAAATACAAGTATACTTGCATTCCTTGTCACACCTCAAACCTAGCACCTAGATCAGATATATGATGGCCGCATACTCTTTAGGACAAGTCCTAAAGAATATGCAAGATCTATAAAATCACTCTATTGCTTGAACTCTAAATCAGACCAATCCGAAACCATATGTTTGGCAAATCTGAAAAAAAAAAAAGAAGGAAAGAAGGGTTGTGAACTTTACAGTCCAATAAAAATTTCTCACACTTACACCAGCATGAATATGAAATATCTTTTAATAAATATATAAATAACTAATAAAAAAATAATAAGATTCATACGTCATCAATATGATAGTTGAATAATATCATCATGTATAATTCTATTAAACATGTCGCATATCATAATCAACAATTTTGTTTAACAATAATTCAATGAGGTTGATTAACATAGTTCTGATCTAAATAATATTATTATTTTGATACTGGACTAGATCCGTTTATGCTCCAACCCATGGTAGGCCACCATGTTTCCATCCATTACTGAAAATCATATCTCAGTCCATGGCTGATATCACAATATCATATTTCACAAATACCGACTAGCCTAGATATCCTTCAATTAGATATGCTTCATTATTTTGATTTGATTTTGGTATTGGACTGGTCACAACTATGCTCCAACTCGTGGCAGGCTAAGCATCTCAGTCTATGGCTGATACGTTATGTTTCACACATGGTTGACTATCCACATGCTCCCCTTCCACACAATTTATACTTATCTTTTCTGTATTTAACTAATTACAACCATACTCCAGCCCATGATTGGGCAAAAACAACATTGTGCCCTAACCTGACACTACCTAGCATATACACCATGTTCCTTATATGGCCAAATAGTCCAAATATCACCTATGCCCTATCTATATTATTAAAATTATAATCTAATTTTCGACATTAGATTATTTATGGTCATGCTTCAACTCATGGTAGCCCAAGTTGGATCCCAGTCTGAGACTGATCTGGCATATATACGATGTTTCTTGTATAACCGGCTAATCTAAATACCGTCCACCCCATCTATTATATTAGATCATGTTCTCCTTACTCAACAATTATCAAGCACCAATTAATCATTATTCAGGCAACATCAATTAAACAATATGTAATACATATACTAATAGATATAAAACATACATCAATCATGCATATTTAATTCTCATAAACATGAAGGTGATCGTGTTGAAGAATCCTTACCACTATTGATGATTGACTCGACATAGTAATCGATAAACCTCTCAACACCTTGTACAAGCAATCACACCTTTAGGTTCGGTGATGCCCATTGTGAGAGATCTGATGATCTCCCTGATGAAATCCCATGAAGAAGACTCGACGGAAAGAACCTTTTAAGACATTGATTTCACCAAAGATTTGATGAAAAGATTGGATGATGTCTAGAGGAAGGGGGTTGGGGGATTTATAAATGGAAGATTTAGGATCTTTGTCGGAGTTTGGATGAGCCTAGGATCCTTCTCCCGATCAGATTCGAAGAGAAAAAGAGGACTCCTTCGAGAGTTCCACTTCTTTCTGCATCACATGCTCCGCACATGAGGTTTTCAATTTTTTTTGTTTTTGTTTCCACTTTTGGAGATTTGTGCAAGGGGGTTTTCGCTTAAGGATTTTTTTTAGGTTATTACATTCTTAACAACGGCTAGTTCACCCAAGGCCATATTGGGCTTTAGGAACTATAGGTTGGAGACCACATATCCATAAACTTGGCTTAGCCAGTCGTGCCATATACATTGTGGGCATGGTGTGGTATTCACAATATATACACAAACACATGATTGGCATATTTTGCCACATGCCCTGTTGAGTTTGAATTGGACTGATTCTATTAAAAAAGATCCTAGGTCTAGGTCTTTAGTATACCACAATAGCTTATAGGCCTCGTGCTACTACTCTACGAGAGCATGATAGATATCCCTATATTTTCCACTCTTTTTTTGTCATTTTTTGAGTCTTTTTGTAAGCTTTATTGATCTCTTCCTTTGGCAATTGAGATGTGATATTGCTCATAATAGGAGGGTTAGGTTGAGCTAAGTTTGTTGTACTATTGGGATAATCCCACCATGGACATGCACGAGGGGGCATATTTCATTCTTAGAGTAGTAATTTCATACATCTCAATCTAGATATGTCTTCTTCTTTTAATTTTCATAATTTATACTATTATAATCTATTAAAATTATTATTTTTTGTATTTATTGATGATTTATAAGAACTACACATCTAATAGGGTTTGTTGGTGATGTGAAGGGGGAAGAGACTATTTGGATAGAAGACGAGGGGCTTCCATGGTCCACGATGAGGGGTTGGTCTAAGAGAAGAGAGAATGAAGCTAGATTGGTAATTTATTAGAAATCTATAGAAATTAATTGGTTAGAATCCTAAAACTAGATTAGACAAGCTTATTTAATTGAAAGATGCTCCTAGCTTGCCACCATAACCAATTGAAGGACTTTTATATCCATGTCCTCTTAGATTTCAAAATTAAGCCTCCCCACAATCTCTTCTCTCTTATTGTCTTCTTTGTAATACTGTTGTTCCCATCAACTTCATCTTCTCTTTATTATGAATGCTTTCCATGGCTACATCATCTGTCCCTCATTGGCAATGTGCCTAATCTTTCCCTTCATCTCCCTTGTGGCTGCTTGGGAGATGGCAGGTCCAAAAGATGGATTAGATGAGGTGAGGTCTCCATCAAAGAGATCATCTCTCGCCAACCTTATTTATTTTAGCAAATGATGTGTTATCTAAATTGCTTTATCAAGCTGGTTCTCTGAATTTTTATTCTTTTTTTTGACAAAATCCAAGAGAACTCTGTGCATTTACATGAAGTCAACAAAGTTTATTTAAAATAGCTATACAACAAAGCATATACAAGAAAAGGATCCTTCAAAATTATATAAGTGGATTCAACTTTCACTTAAGAATACACTATGTATAATGAAAGATAAGTAAAGAAACAAAAACTAGAAGATACATGAAGGGATCCATCGAAATAATCCTGTCGTTAGAAAGCCTCCATTAAGATGACAGTTCAGAAAGGAGAGAAGAAACCATAACATCCTAAGAAGATCAGGATATCAAGTTTTGGGAAGAGCAAAGAAGACTCAAAAGAGGAAGCCCATCTTGAGAGTAGCCTCTAAGAAAAAGGAGAGCTCTTCATCATAGTCTCTCCTAAAAATCCAACACATAGCAGCAAAGAAGGATTGCCACCCAATGCACCAAGAAATCGGGGAACAAAAAATAGTCCAGGAGATTCAGAAACAAAAGACATATGAGGAAGAAATTACAAGAAATTATCCAGGGAAAAACATCATTGTCTTCTCCAGCTAAAGAGATCCAATGAAAACATATATCAGCCATAATATAAGCCATCAAGATCAGCCCATATTTGAGAGAAATCAGCCATATCCTTGAATTTAGCAAGCATGAACCAATCAGCCATAACACCTCCATGAGTTTCTTATTTCTAGAGAAAAAAATGAGCATTTTGCTCTTTCCAAATAGATCAGCAAACAACAACCATCAAGCATGCAACAGTTAAAATCGAAGAGCCATGCAAGTATCTCTTGACCCAAAATGAGAAGAGATCAAACAAATTATTGGGTGGAAGCCAAACCAAGTGCTTCGATTAATAGATAATATTTTTCCACATAGAGACAGTGAAGGGACAAGTAAGAAACAAATGATCTCAAGTTTCAGAAGCCTCACCACATATATGGCAATCTCCCAAGAATTTACCCAGCTTTGCAGAGAGAACTACCCTAATATTGAGTTTGTTTAAAAGAGCAAGCCAAAGAAAACCTTTTATCTTGGAAAGAGTACAAGATTTCTAAATAGCTTTAGCCAGATGTCACTTAACACCTCTTCTCAGTTGGAAAAAATAAAAAGAGGTATAGAAAATGCCTTTTGAATATGAAAGCCAAAAAATCTTATCTGACTTGAAAGAGAGAGATTTATCTTGTACCAAAGATAAAAGATTATCTTTTTGGATAGTCAACATACGTGATAAATTGAAAAAAAAAAGCTCCAAGTCCTAGAGGCATGATTATAAAATTTTTTAATATTGTAGAGCTTTGATCTGTAAGCTATGTAAAGATTAGGAAATAACTATTTGAGTGGGGCATTGCCAATCTAGGGATCCAGCCAAAAAGAAGCAGTTTCTCCATACCCCATAAGAAATTTTGATCTATTCTAAAATGAGGGAAGAGAGGTAACTATGTCCTTCCACAATCTAGAATACGACTTTCACAATTTCCAGCATGATGAGAGCTTAGACCTTTTAAAGTAAAAATAGTAGAGTGATTCCTCCAAAGACCAAGTTTCCAAATAAATACCTCCAACCCCACTTGGCTAGTAAAGAGGAATTAAAATTTTTGAGATCTTTAACTCTGAGTCTCCCCTCATCTTTCAAAAGATGCTTCCAATTAACTTTACAAACATAACTTGAATCCATATCCAACCCCACCCAGAGGAAGCTCCATGTAATCTTGTCAATTTGATTACAAACCTAAGAAAATAATTTGAATAGAGAGAGAAAATAAGTAGGGATCAATGACAAAACTGAGTTCATAAGAGTTTATCTGCCACCGAAAGATAGCATTTTTCCTTTTCATGAAGTCAGTTGGGCTTCAAAAGATTGAATTAGCGGTAACTAGTCTGAATTCCTCAGTTTGCCCAATTTTAGAGGGAGTCCGAGATACTTGACTGGCAATGAGAAAACTTTGCAATTCAGCCAAGAAGCAAAACCCATCCACCAAGATCTCTCATGGCCAATTAGAGCCATCAAACTTTTTTCTAGTTAATAGAGAGATCCAAAAGGATCTCGAAGAAGTAAAAGATTAACTATAAAATAGCAAAGGATCTTTTATCACCTTAAACAAAAATCAGAGTATCATCGGCATATTGAAGAATTTTAGTTCCTTCAATCCCATAAAAGATTTTAGCCAGCTTGGCATTGGAGATGAGCTTCAAAAGAGGGTCAAATGCTAAGGAGAAAAGATAAGAGGACAAAAGATCCCCTTGGCAAACCCCTATTTTACACGAGAACCATTCCCCAAGATTATCATTGGTACATACTACTATCTTAAGAGAGAAGATAACATTTTGAGTCCAACCACACTAGTTTGGGAGAATCCGTGATGAAGGAGGAGATTCATTAGATGGTTTAAATTCAGATTATCAACAATCTTAGAGAAATCAAGTTTACATATATAGAGCATCCAGAATTTTCTTCTTTTGCAGTGATGGATGATTTCATGAGCACAAAAAATATTATTGAGAATAGATCTTCCTTTAGTGAAGGTAGATTCGACTGAATCAATAAGCCAATTCATTAAAGATTTTAGTCATCTTGCAAGCACTTTGGAAATAATTTTAATACAAGAATGAATTAGACTTATAGGTTTAAAATTAGAGGGGCAAGACACTGCATTCCTTGTAAGAATAAGGCAAAAATATGCATAGTTCAGCTGAGAGTGATCTACATTACTTTCAAAAAGTTGACAAAAGAGAAAGAAGGCATCTAGAGCAAGAAGATCTTAGAATTTTTGAAAGAAAATGATAGACAAACCATTGGGCCTTGGACTCTTGTCTTTGGGAAAGCTAAAAACAGCATCCTTGGTTTCGTCAAGGAAGAATGGAGCATCAAGATCATTCAGTTGAGAAAGATTTAAGGGACATAAAGAACTTCAATCCAACTTTATCAGAGGCTTCTAATGCTTGACAAAGATTCTCTTAAAGTAGATTGTAAGGATCCAAAGATCTTCATGTGCTCAATAAAATGATTTTCCTTCTATGAAACATGAGAAATTCAATTTTTTCTTTTAGAGAAATTTGCTATCCGATGAAAGTAAATAGTATTCCTATCACCCTCTTTGATCCATTTAGCATTAGACCTTTGTTTTCAGTAAATTTTCTCACTTTTATAAACATCAAAAAGTTTTGATTTCAAAGAGGCTCTAGATTCCCTCTCTCAGGAGATGAGCATACCACATTCTTCTTCATAATCAAGAAACTGAATTTTCTCCAAAAGATTTGATTTTCTTTGGGCAGAAGCTTTAGATAAATCAAGACTCCATCCCTTGAGAGCTTCTCTAGTTTTATGGAGCTTTAGAACTAGATTTCTTGCCGCATCATCAAAAAGAATGCCACTCCAAGATGAGAAAATAATAGAAGGAAGAGAGTCTTAAGAAAGCCAACAATGATCAAATCTAAAAAATATCCTAGCTATCTAGTAGTTTTCAAAGAGTAGCTTCAAAGGAGAATGATTAGTATAGAAATTGAAAAGAGCAAGTTGAGAGAAACATGGACAGAGCAAATCTCATTCCTTAGAGATGAGAAACCGATCAAGTTTAGTGAAGATCGGTCCTCTCTCTTATCACTCCAAATGAAATCTTGACCCTTAAGAGAGAGATCAATTAGGAGAAGCTCTCTGATCAGGCAATTGAAGGCAAGAGTCACCTTCCTAGCTAGGTTGAGATTTTTTAGTTCTTTTAGATTACTTACGAGTAGTATTAAAGTCTCCACCAACAATCCAAGGAGTTAGAAATAATGATCTAACCTTCTATAGCTATTCCCAAAATAAAGGCTTGTGCTTATGGTCTGAAGGCACATATACAATGGAAAGGGACTAGGAACCATTTAGGATGGGATAATGCTAGCAAATAGTGGTAGAGAAAGAGAGGATTTTCTTTCTAAGAGGGAAAAAGTCTTCCAAAAAATCTCAACCTAATGGGATACCCTTGACGAATAGATTGCATTTAGACTGCACCAAGAATCAATTTTTCAACCAAAGAGAGATCTAAGTATAGAAGGGTTTATAGAATCAAATTTGGATTCCTACAATCCAATCACACAATAGCCACTAGTTCCATCTCTTGAATGGATCACCAAGACCTCGAACATTTCTAAGATAGTATGGACATCAAAACAAAGAAGAACTCTAATAAAGGAAGATAAGAAGCAGAGGAAAGAAGAAGCCATAATAAAAGGGGCAGATCAGGTCATAAACAATCATTCTCAACCTCTACTACTCTGTCCTTTTCAATGCAAAAAAGAACATCAATCAGCTTCTGCACATCCCCATCAACAATTTGGAGACTGTACAATCTATTCCATACCAATAGGGTTTCAGACATAACACTATGCAAGGAGAGAGTATCCTTCTACTCCTTAGTCGAAGTGCAAGTCTCCTCTTGATTACCCACCTCAATCTCAAGAATAACTAGTGCCTTCTACCTATTATAAAAAATAGCTTGACAGTTGCCGAACATACCACCAAATGGGTACTAGAATATGAGTGCTATTTGGGACCAGTAGGAGGAAGAGGTAAGGAAGTCTCTAATGGCTTAGTACTAGTCTCACCAACAAAAGACAGTGATGGCATCTTCATCGATGGCAAAAGAGCGAGATCTAGGTGCATCGGTGGCACCAACTCAGATAAATTAGTTTCTTGTGAGATGTCCAATGGGTCTAGAGCCAACACCCCCAAGGAAGGGTAATTAGAGTCACATCCCACAAAACGAACGAAGGAGTTGACCCCACCCATCCAAGAAGATTTGGAGAGAGTAAAGGATCCACATCAGTTGCCATTTGTGCATCCTCCCATAGAGTGTGATTCTCCAACATGGCCACATAAAGAAGATCAACCAGTGAGATAAAAGAGGGTGGCAGGAGCTCAAATCTTGATGCAAATGGATGTGACACCATGGTATCCATTAGAGCTATAGGCCAGAGTGAAATTAAGTCTTCCTTTTGGTAGGATAGAGTAGGAGAAATCGACAGCACCATCGGGGCAACATCAGCAGCAAGAGGTAAGGTTTCAAACTGAGTTCACTGAGAAGGGGGCAAAACGGGGTTGGAGATAGAAAGAGATTGAGTTGGCTTGATCATCATCTCCTTTTGATCATATGAAACAAAGCAAAGATCTAGATAGGTGGAAGAATCAGAACAAGGGAAAGAACATCATTCCGATTTAGTGATAGAAATAAAAATCTTGAACATAAATCACCTACAAAAAAAGTTTATGAAGGGATAAATTTTATGAAGGAAGGGATAGATTTAGGAGAGTTCGAGAATGTGGAAAGAGAAATTCCATCCAATTGCATAAGGTTCAAAGGCCCAGTATCGAATTGATAAAAAATTTCAAAATCAAAAATAATTTTAAAAATAAAAGAAGTATTTCTATGGAATAGAGGAATACCCAAGAGTCGAATCCAACAGTGATAACCGACATGATGCTCTGAGCTACCTTCCCTAACTGACCAAGAGAAAATCAAATATGAAAAGTGTGAAGAGTAGTAAATGCCTACCAGTGAGGCTTTCAAAACCTCAGATTTGGAAGAAAAAAAGATAAAAAAGCAATTAAGGCCAAGAGATCTAGGCTTCCAGCTTATCCTCGAAAAAGTGGTTGAAAGGGCCTTAATCATTTGAATAGAGGAAATGGGGGAGTCATTAATGGTAGAAACTTGAACAATTTTCAAGCATCATGACATCAAAATCTTAGATTTGATTTCCTTAACCTTTAGATAGAAAGAGGGAACAAAAGAAGAGGCCTTATAAGAGATTTTTAGGTTAAAGGTGGTAGAGGAAGAGGAAACGTATTCTTTATAGAGCTGGGAGATGTGCCCAATTCATTTACATTTAAAGCAGATCAAATTATTTCTACACTCTCTTATAAAATATCCTAAATCCCCACACTTGAAGCAAGCCGATTTTCTAAACAGAGAGGAGAATCCAGGAGTGGAGACAGTGGTGGATGAGCAAGGTTTTAGAAAGGAACAAGACAGAGAATGAAGAAAAGAACTAGCATGAACTATGAGGAATAGAGAATGCTTACCGAGAATACTGCCACCAAGATTCTGGATAGAGGAAGAAGTTGCCCTAGGTCCAAGTGGGATGGCATTTGCCTCCGTAAGAGAACAACATTTGCCCTATCCAAGACCTGGACCTGACCTCCATCTCTCCTCCCTTCACCGCTCTTCCTTCTGGCCATCCCACTATTGTGGGTATTTCAATGCCTATTGACTACCCTTTTTTGTTCTTTAAGGTTGATTAATGGGATTGGACCAACAAAGTGTTCCATAACATCAAGAGCCTACGCTTCATGAATGACACTCTTCTCTTCCATGCAAGCAAGAAAGATAGCCTTTTAGATATCAAAGCCATTTGTGTTTGCTTTTGAATGTGTCTCTAGTTTGAAAATTAGCTTCCACAAAAGCTCTATACTGTGCTTGAATATGGATGATGATGAAACTTCTTCCTTTGCTTTTATGATGAACTGTAAAAAAGGAGGCCTCCCCTTAATAATTTTGGCTTACCACTATATGTGATAAAAAGGCACCTAAACCCTTATTCAGAGGATTAGTTCCAGACTTGCCTCTTGAAAATTAAAAGTTGACTTCTCTCTTGAGGTGGTAGACTTACCTTAGTCAACTCGGTCTTGAGTACCCTCCCCTCATACTATGTCTATATTTAAACTCCCAAAGTAACTGCTTAGAACAATAGATGAGGTGAGAAGTGCTTTTCTTTAGAAAGAAAATGACAAGGTGTTGAAATGAGCTGTAGATCCCTCTGATTAGGAATGCAATCGTCTAATTAGAAGAAAATATGTTTGTATAATTCCTAAATTGAATCCCTCTGATTAGGAATGCAATCATCTAATTAGAGGAAAATATATTTGTATAATTCCTAAATTGAATCCCTCTGATTAGGAATGCAATTGTCTAATTACAGAGAAATATATTTGTATAATTTCTAAATTGAGCCCATGAAAATTAATAAAAAGGGCCCTTTTGGTCCTAGAGAAGTAATCCTTCTTCCTCTGAAATCTTCGTCTTCACCCTCTTTTCTATTCTTCTTCTATTTATACTTCTGTTTGTCAACATGGTATTAGAGCATATTTAGGGAACAGAGTGCTCTGTTCCACCTCATCTCAATCCCTAAACCTCTTCAACCGTCGATCGTCCACAACTCACTCTCTCTCTCTCGCATCCCTTCAAATCATCGGTGCCTCTTCCCCGGAACCGTCATCTTCATCTATGATCACCGCCTCTGCTATGATCACCGCCTCCACTACCGCGGCCATCGTCGTCGCCGCCGCTGCCTGAGCCTTCTCCACTATGATCGCCGCCTCCGCTGCCGCTGCCATCGTCGCCGCCACCACTGCTATCGCTGCTTCTGCCATTGCCGCTGCAATCGCCACCGCTGACGCTGCTACCGCCACTGCCGTCGCTGCTACCGCCGCTGCCATCGACGCCACCACCATTTCCACCCAAGAACCACGGGGTTGAAAACGGTTCTCATCCCTTATTAGATGCTGTTTTTTCTGGAGCAACAATGGAGCGTCCTGTTTTGGAGTTTCTGAATATTATCAAAGCACCTTTCATGGAAGCAGAGATTCGATATTTTTTTGTCATCTGAGTTTATCTCAGATCGTTGGTGAGAAAACTTCAATTTCCTCCCTCAAGATTGTTCTTGTTTACTTGATCATTTAAGTTTTTGTTATGGGTGATAAAACTCCTTTAACCATGGAGGATTTAGAAAAGTTAATGGTTAGGATGATGGAATCTTGTATCTCGGGTAGTGAGTTTTCAAAGATCACCCTAGAAACTAACCCGATCAAATTGGATGGGTCGGGTACCTACTTAAGTTGGACGCGACATGTTCGTCTAATTTTGGATTCTCACAATCTTGAGGGGTTTATAAGTGGTACTGCAAAAAGGCCAGAAGGAGATGGGATAGCTATTAGACAGTGGAATTCTAATAACTCTCGGGTGGTAGCATGGCTCCTTGCCTCTATGGTACCAAGTGTTGCTCACACGGTTGAGGCACTAACGAATGCTTATGAGTTATGGCAGGCTATAGCCACAACTTATTCTTTTAAAGGCAATAATATGCATGCCCATAAGATCCAGTGAGAGCTTCGAGGACTTAATCAGGATTTTCGATCTGTAACAGAGTATGTTGGAGAATTAAAAAGGTTGTGGAATGATTTTGATTTTTATAGTCCCTTTACCCCTAATCATCCTGGTGATGTTGATGTGTTTCGCAAATGGATAGAGCGACAGCGACTTGTGGATTTTTTGGATGGACTAAACCCAGAGTTTGAGTATCAACGCTCTTCTATTCTTAGTACACAGGAGTGGCCAACTCTTGATGAAACTATTTCTTTGGTTCTTAGTGAAGAAACTCGATTAACCACTATGTCTTCTTCTACGAACATAGCTATACGATCTGCACTTGTGGTACAGCCTAATACTCTTGGAAGCTCGTCTCCTAATTCTGCTCAAGAAACTCAGCCTCGACCTCGTGGGGTTAAAATATGTGACCACTGTCATAAGCCAGGCCACATCAAAGCTTACTGCTATGAGCAACATGGTCGTCCAAATAGAGGCTGTGGTCATGGAGGTGGTCGTTTTGGTAGAGGCCGAGGTCAGTATAATCAGGCTCATTTTTCTTCTATGGAAGATTTATCAGTTGAAGAAATGCAACTTTTGAAAAAATTCAGATCTGGTGTAAATATTTCTGAAAGCAGCACTTCCACAGAAGATTCTTCAAATCAACCAGTCAGTTCTCAGGGTAATTTTGCCCAAATAGGTATCAGTGATCAAATTCATGCTCTTAACTGTAGTAATTTTTCTCCATGGGTTATTGATTCTGGAGCATCCAATCATATGACTGGATCCTTTAGAGATTTTGTATCTTATATTTTCTGTTCTGGTCGTGATAAAGTTCGTCTTGATGATGGCTTCTTTACCCCTATTTCTGAAAAATGATCTATCAAATGCACTTCCGAATTATCCTTATCATCTGTTCTACATGTCTCAAGATTTTTTATAAATCTCCTATCCATTAGTGCTATTACAAATGATCTTGATTGTGCCGTAACTTTTTTCAAAACACATTGTGTCTTTTAGGAACCAAAGACAGGGAGGAAACTTGGGACTGGCATAATGCGTAATGGGCTCTACTATTTAGAGGGAGGAGTGTCTAAAGGCTACTCAGAAACCAATTTGACTGTTTCATCTTCACAAAAGGAAGATCTGTTGCTCCAACACCGCAGGCTTGGTCATCTTTCATTTACTCTCTTAGCTCGTATATTTCCAACTATTTTTAAAACATATAAAGAGAAGCTTGTATGTGATACCTGTGAACTAGCTAAACACACTAGAAGTACTTATCCAAACTCAGGCCGACGTAGTAAAGCAATATTTGAGGTAGTTCATTCTGATGTATGGGGACCCTGTGGGACCACCGCTATTTCTGGTCATCGGTGGTTCGTCACTTTTATTGATTGTTTTAGTCATTGCACTTGGATTTATCTATTGAAAAATAAGAATGAAGTGTTTCAGTCATTTAGAGATTTTCATAAAATGATTGGTACTCAATATGGAGCAACTCTTAAGATTTTTCGCTCTGATAATGGAACAGAATATCTTAATAAAGAATTTGAGGAGTATATACATAATAATGAAATTATACATCAAACGACGTGTGTTGACACACCAGCTCAAAATGGAGTTGCTGAAAGAAAGAATAGACACCTTCTTGAAGTGACAAGATGTTTGATATTTTCTATGAATATTCCTAAGTTCTTATAGGGAGAAGCAGTGTTAACTGCAGCATATCTGATTAACCGAATGCCACTTCGAACTTTGGACTATAAGACTCTTCTTGAATGCCTGCAAGGAACTAATTCTTTTATAATTCTCCCCAAGGTATTTGGTTGTGTTTGTTTTGTTCGGGATCATCGACCTTTGGTTGGCAAGCTTGACGCTCGTGCCCTCAAGTGTATTTTTGTAGGATATTCATCTACTCAAAAAGGATACAAATGTTGGTGTCCGACTGAGCGAAAGATGTTTATCAGCATTGATGTAACATTTCGGGAGTCTGAGCCATTCTATATATCTTCTGTGTCCTCTTCCTCTCCGGTTACCTCTGAAACTGGTCGAGAGGGAGAGTCCTCTGGAGGGAGTCCTCTTACTGTGGATGTTACTATGGATGTTGGTACAAATGGTGCATCTGACACTCAAGGAGAAACATCTGACACTCAAGGAGAAGCATCTGAAACTGCATCTGAAACTCTCCCACAGCCTGTTTTATCTGATTCATCTCCTCTCTCAGAGTCTATTACGCATTCTCCAGTCTCCAGATCTTCCTCTCCTGTCCCAACGATTTCATCTTCTACGATCAATGATAATTCTCCTGTACCTCCCATCCATTTTACATTAGATAATGATGATCTAAATGTTCCTATTGCTTTACGGAAGCCTACTCGTCATGCTGGTATTCCTACTCAACTTAAGGATGGAGTAGGGTACAAATATGACATCACTAATTTTGTATCCTATGAGTCTCTCTCTCCATCTTATCAGAGTTTTATAGCTTCTTTGTCCTTTGTCTCCATACCCGAGAACTGGAAGGTTGCTAAGGAAAACCCCAAGTGGAAAGCCGCCATGCTTGAAGAAATGCAAAAACTAGAAAAAAATAATACATGGAAACTTGTACCTTTGCCAGTTGGTAAACAAACTGTGGGATGCAAATGGATTTTTACAGTTAAACAGATACCTGAGGGTACTGTTGAACGGTACAAAGCTCGCTTGGTAGCAAAAGGATATACTCAGACTTATGGCATCGACTATGATGAAACTTTTGCATCTGTTGCAAAAATGAACTCTGTTAGAACTCTTATATCATGTGCTGCTAATTTCGGATGGGATCTATTCCAGCTCGATGTAAAGAACATATTTCTTCATGGAGAACTTCAGGAGGAAGTATATATGGATGTTCCTCCAGGATTTGCTACTACTCAAACAGTGGGCAAAGTATGCCAGTTATGACGATCTCTTTATGGTTTGAAGCAGTCACCTCGTGCTTGGTTCGATCGCTTCCGGCAAGCAATCATTCAGATGGGGTATAAACAGAGCAATGCATATCACACACTCTTCTTTTGGCATAATAAGGGTAAGATTGCTGTTTTGATTGTCTATGTTGATGATATTGTAATCACAGGAGATGACTCTGAGGAGATAGCTCATTTGAAGGCTCAGCTGGCACAGGCATTTAAAGTAAAGGATCTTGGACATCTTCGATATTCTCTTGAGATAGAAGTTGCTCGTTCTTCAAAAGGGATTTTTCTCTCCCAAAGAAAATATATTCTAGATCTTCTTACAGAAACTGGTATGTTGGGATGTCGACCTATTGCCACTCCTATTGAGCAAAATCATCGACTAGTAGCCGATACCGGTATCCCTATTGATCGAGAACGTTATTAACGATTGGTAGGGCGTTTGATTTATCTACCTCATACACGGCCTGATATTGCATTCGCCGTTAGTGTGGTAAGTCAGTTTATGCATGATCCACGTTCAGTTCATATGGATGCTGTGACACGGATACTTCGTTATCTCAAAAGCTGTCCTGATCGAGGTTTGCTTTATTCTTGTCATGGCAACCTACGGGTGGAGTGTTATACTGATGCTGATTGGGCTGGATCACTTGATGATCATCGCTCTACCTCAGGTTACTGTACTTTTGTCGGAGGTAATCTAGTCACTTGGCGAAGCAAGAAACAGAATGTAGTTGCTCGATCTACTGCTGAAGCAGAGTTTCGAGCTATGGCACATGGTGTATGTGAAATTCTATGGTTACGGATCTTGTTATTGGAACTAGATCTTTATCAATCATCACCTCTTATACTATATTATGACAACAAGGTAGCAATCAATATTGCTAATAATCCAGTACAGCATGATCGAACAAAGCACATCGAGATCGATCAACATTTTATCAAGGAAAAGCTTGATGCCAGAATCATTTATATGCCTTATGTGCGATCTGCTAATCAACTAGCAGACATTTTGACCAAAGGTCTTAGTGTGTTTTCTTTTTCATTTATTCGTGACAAGATGGGTCTTTATGATATCTATA
Source organism: Elaeis guineensis (assembly GCF_000442705.2). Taxonomy (NCBI): domain Eukaryota; kingdom Viridiplantae; phylum Streptophyta; class Magnoliopsida; order Arecales; family Arecaceae; genus Elaeis; species Elaeis guineensis. The sequence goes on along the minus strand of NC_025993.2, from coordinate 20,266,302 downwards.
ACCCATCTTGAGGGGGAGTGTTGAAATGAGCTGTAGATCCCTCTGATTAGGAATGCAATCATCTAATTAGAGGAAAATATGTTTGTATAATTCCTAAATTGAATCCCTCTGATTAGGAATGCAATCGTCTAATTAGAGGGAAATATATTTGTATAATTTCTAAATTGAATCCTTCTGATTAGGAATGCAATCGTTTAATTAGAGAGAAATATATTTGTATAATTCCTAAATTGAGCCCATGAAAATTAATAAAAAGGGCCCTTTTGGTCCTAGAGAAGTAATCCTTCTTCCTCTGAAATCTTCATCTTCACCCTCTTTTCTATTCTTCTTCTGTTTATACTTCTGTTTGTCAACACAAGGTGAGGGGTTTTAATTATCTTGTCAATTAAGATGTCATTTGCAAATCTAAGGTGCAGGATGGATTAGGGATCAAGAATTTGGAACAGATGAACCTGGCACTTCTTGCAATGTGGGCATGGAAATACATCAATGGAGTGGATACTTCTGGGGTAAAGCAAATTCATGGTGCCTACCATTCTAGAGGAAAGAGTGGAATGAGAATGAAAAGAAACTTCAAGAGATTATTTCCAGTTTGGAAAGACATTTACAAGTACTTAGGCATTTTGGAATTCTCTCTCTTTCAGATTAGGTAATGGGGCTAATTAATGTTCGATTCTGGAAGATGAATGGTTAGGTAGCATACCCTATCTCTTCATTTTGATGGCTATATGCCATGGTGCCAAAATAGAATCTCCCAATTGCTTCTTGGTGGCCATGGCATTTGATAACATGGAGAATTTGCTTAAGGGGAGAATTGGTGATGTTCCAACATGGTAGTCAATGCAGAATGGTGTTTTCATCATGAAATGGAGGCCTTATATGGCCGTTCTACAACATCATTTGGAGGGCTTTCATTCTAAAGAAGGTTAAAATATTCCATTGGCTTGCTTTGAAGAACAAAGTTCATATTGGGGAGGTGCTTGCTAAGAAGGGGTGGCAAATCAGTTCGGGTTGTGTCTTCGCGAGGCGCAAGAGTAGAATCCACATCCCATTTTATGCTAAAATGGCCACCAACACTCAAAAGACTTCTAGATTGAGTTGGCGAGCTGGTGAACAGTTAATAGCAGCGTTGTATTGGAAAGTTTGGAAGGACAGGAACATAAGTGTTTTTCTTAGGAAATCTAGTTTCATTTTCTCAACCCTGAAGAAAATTTTGCATTCACTTCACAGCTGGCAGCACGTCAGCCCAAAGAAGCATCTTGATAATCACACCAAGCTTTTGAGGTCCCTGACCTCTGTGATGCAAAATGCCTCTTCATGACTGGTTTTCTTTACTTGGATCCTACAGCTGATCTGAAGTTTCTGAACCTGTTACATGGTCTTTCAGATCCTGTCTTTAGGGTGTTTCAACGTAGAGATTCTGAACCTCTGAGGATGCTGTTCCTGTCTTCTTCCTTTCTCTTCTTGAAATAAATTCTGTATCTTCTCTTAATAAAAAGACAGGTGGCTTCATGCCTCCTTTTCCCTCAAAAATCTCTATTAATGCTGCCCATGCTGATGGATGTATAGACCCACTAAGACCAGCTCGACATTGAGGAGGGTCTAAGAATTCTCGTGGAGACTTATTTGTGAAAACCTTCACTTACAAACAAAAAATCAATAGTTTTCTCACTAATTATACTAGAATGGATGGTTGTGACAAGTATCTCAAGAATTCTATCAGGGATCAACCAGCTAGAGGTTTAATTTTTGTCATCCAATGTAAATATACAAATGGCTCATAAAAGATTAGGGTGCCAAAGCTAAATTGAATACATTATTACATGACCCTGGAGATGAGCATATCAAAATAACAACATGATGCTCAACTAAAATTATCATTGCATCTGCACAAGAGACTTGAAATGTATTAATGTATTTTAAGCGTTGATGGCAAAGACATACATAACCCGATCATATGATGGAACACTTATCAAAAACGAAAAAGTACCTAATTATATAGTTGAATTACAAATCACTAGTATAATAGGTAGCATGGTACCCTTGTTAAAGTTTTCTAACATGACTCACCATCCTTCAACGCCCGTACATAGCTGTGTTTGAAATTACGGGGCAGCTATCAGAATTTGATGAAGGAGCAGGCACGTTTCTTGGAGGAGAATGAAACATTGCAACGGGCATATTAGGCGGCAAAGGTGGCAATGGAGTATCGAATTTAAGTACATTGATTGCTTGCCTCATGGATGGCCTTTGATCTCTATCAGGGTGAGCACACCATAGTCCCACAACCATCAAGTACACCATTTGTTGTTCATCAAATTCCATCCCTAACCTTTGGTCTGCTGCAGCCAAACATTTTCCATTCCCATAAAGTTCCCAAACCCACTCCACCAAATTCATTTTATCATCCTTCCCCTCCACTTCAGTTGGCTTTCTACCACATGCGATTTCTAATATAACTACTCCAAAGCTGTAGATATCAGTCTCTTTGCTAGCTTTTCCTGTTGAATGTCATGATACGATAAATTTAGTCTATCAAAATAAAGCAATACTTATAGTTGCTTGAATTTAATTTTGTTAAAAAATAAAATAATCTTGCTTTTTCAAATATTTTAAAATTTTATATGCAGACATATGAGCAGAGTTTTACAAGTAACTTAGTATTACTCATTCAACTTGAGTGATTTTTGGTTCCTCTAGAGTTAGATGATTTTAATTTGAGGTGTAACATGCCTCTGCCAGAATAACCCAGACTAGACACCAACAGGAAACAATGATTGATTTAGGCTTAAGAATTTGGACTGGTACTTAGCCAGTTGTAGATTTGGTCAAGTCAGCAAGAAAAATCATACGTCGGAGGTTAAGTTTAACATCATAACTCTATGCATATGTACCTTGATATATGCGAAGAGTTTTTTTTCTCATAAAACAAAAGTATGTATAGAGTAACAATGATTTCAATATCTTAGAGAACTGTTGTCGTTTACTTAGTAAACTTATTGAATCTTTGTCCGGTTTTTATGGAACTATTAGGTCATGTTGCACATAAATCCTTTTAGCTTACTGAGTGGATAAATTGGAGGGGCATGATGTCTTTCCAACAAAAGGGTAAATAAGTACTTTGACACTATATAGTAACCTATTGTAATGGATTGTTTAATCATCCAAGTCCTTATCAATCACACATGTAACTTTTGGATGCACTAAGATGCAGGAGCACATGCACACATCTGTCATCATGGATCAACTACACATCTAACACAATCTAAGGTGCAGCTAATGCCATGCCATGTTGGATGACCACACATATCCATAGTGTGACGGACCTTCCATGTTTATCACCTTTATCCAGGAGAAATAAAATAACTATGATGCCTTTCAATTGTATGAAGGAGCAGTTAAACGACCTTGCAAAATATGTACCAAAAAAAAAGACCTTGCAAAATATTTTATAGTAGGATATATTTTTTGTTACCTGTGATGGCGTACTCGGGTGCAATATATCCCCTGGTCCCTGCCAGAACTGTTGTTTCTCGATTGGAGTCATGGTCCATGAGCCTTGCCAATCCAAAATCTCCAAGTTTAGCATTGAACCCCGAATCTAGCATCACATTGCTTGGCTTTACATCTCTGTGGATGACGCACTGCTCCCACTCTTCATGAAGATATAGCAAAGCTGATGCTAAACCCAAAGCTATCTTGTACCTCTCCGGCCATGCGAGCAAACTTCTATCATTATATAAATGGTAATCAAGGCTTTTGTTCGGCATGTACTCGTACACAAGCAGCAAGTCACCTTTTTCATGACAATAGCCTATGAGTTGCACAAGATTACGGTGCCTCAGCCGGCTTATGATCGTTACCTCTGATATGTACTCTTTCCTCCCTTGTTTGGAACCTCTGGAGATCCTTTTAATGGCCACCTCAAGCTTTGAATCATGAAGTACCCCTTTGTATACCTCCCCAAATCCTCCTCCCCCAAGCTTCCCCTCCTCCATAAAATTCTTGGTAGCACTCTCGAGTACACTGTAAGGAAATCTCCTAGGCCCACTCCCTTTCTCAAATGCAACACTAATCAATGAATCAATACTCATATCTACTTCTTTCTTCCCTCTATCACCTTTCTTGCCGAAACGTCGTCTCATAAACCACAACAAAGCACCCAACCCACATAATAAGACCACGGCGCCAATACCCAACCCCAAGAACATATAACGATGACTGGGACTCCTACCATAACCCTCAGAACCCAAATCGGAGGAACTGAAATTCCAGGATACAAGGCTATGTTGTTCGGTCTTGTTACCTGTGGCAGCTGTGAAGCCAACGGCTACCTTAGCAGGCAGAACCTTCCTCAAGTCAACAACATAAGATAGGCTCCAATTTATTGTCGGATCTGAGGCATTACTAAGGAAGACACTCAAATTTTTGGTAGTAGCTTTGTAATCAACACATGCATTGAACGTTGTGTTTCTTCTTATGCTAGTTTTCAAGTCCAGCTGCACAGTCGAGTTTATCGTGTGGACGTCGATTCCCATATGGTTGGCGCTTATATCATTGTACTGAGGATTGATGAAGGTATCAAACTCGACAGCCACGACGGTATTCGGGTAAGTTATGATGCCATCAGGACTGGTAAAAAGACCAAGAGTTCCACCACACGATAAGTCGGGGATCTCCGAAGGGTATGACGAGAGGAAGAAGGCAAGTCCATCAGCACTGACCGGCCTTTTGAAGCCATAGATAAAGAAGGAGAAACATGAAGTGAAGTTGATGACAGAAGCATCGTCATGGATCGTCACTGGTTCAGGATATACCATTCTTCCGGAGCTCCTCTTGAGGTTAGCGTGAGCTTGGACCTTGGTGAGTTGGACTATGTCGCCGTCGAAGAAGGCGTCCCCCTGGTAACTCATGTTTGGAATGTTCAGGTCAGCACCGGAGTAGTTGAAGGAGAGTGGGCTTGCAAGGGGGATTAGGATGGACAGCAAGTGCAAGAGGAGCAGGAAAAGTTGGAAGGATGGAGGGGATCTAGAGTTGGAAAAAGCCATGCTTGGTATGTTGGAGAGGAAACATTTCATGGCCATTTGGTGTCTCAGGTAGCAGCTACAAAAGGTGCCTGGTAGACCACACAGAGTGTATAGTTCTATTCTAGATTCTTCGAATTTAGCGTGGTATGTAACTATGTAGGTTGATTTTTCTCCAGTCTATTAAATTTTGATTTGAATAAATCGTAAAACTTTTGGTGCAGTTTGAATTGTATGAGATTCGCTTCCCCTGGCGATGGGCGCTGTTGAAGAAATTTAGCCGAGGAAATTTCCAATACAGCCGTACTTTATGATGACTATCCCAAAAAAAAAACATGTAATGACCGACTTGAGCTTAAAAAACTTTCCCTCCTTGACCCGTTATTTCTAGCTCCTAGATGGTGACAACGTGCAGGTCCGCAGCCACCACAAATAATCCAGCGAACAGACACAAAAAATTTACACAAAGCACTCCTGGTTACTGTGCCCAAAAAAACAAAAAATTATGATGACTATAATTAAAAAAAAAAAAGAAGAAATGTAATGACTGACCTCAGCTTAGAAAACTTTCCCCCCTTGACACGTTATTTCTAGACCCTAGACGGTGACACAAAGTGACGGCCTGCAACCACCAGAAATAGTTCAGCGAACAACCACAAGAAACTTACTCAAAGCAGTCCTTTGTTACTGTAACAAAAAAAAAAAAAAAGAAGGAAAAGACTCCTGGTCACTGATGGGGTAGCAGAAGGATTATTAATTAGTTGTAAATGCACGTAACTAATATCTAATTCAGTGATCCAATCAAAGAGAAAAAACTTTTCTTCTAATCTACTCATTTTTTCAAAAAAATTAAAAAAATAAAAAAATTGATGAAAATAAAATTTAGATTCTTCTTCTTTTATTAATGATTCATGTTGGGTATTAAATACCCCCAGCCGAAGTTCGTAAAAAGCCGATCCTCCTTGGGCTCTTCCAGTTTCCGACCTTGCGCGATGTCTTTCTGGACTCCTCCGGCCGTCTGAGCTTCCACAATGCCATCCGGACTTCTCCAATAATGAGCTCCCCCATTCATCTACCGGACTGCTCCAAATGCTCTCTGGGCTTCATTATCAGCCGACTTTCTATAGTGATTGGCTACCCTCTGAATCTCTTCCAGACTTCCTCATGCCACGAGCGACTTTACCCCGAACTTCTTCCGGACTTCGTCAATGTCCGAGCTTCTCCAACAGCAGGACTTCTACAGTAACCAGACGCCATCCAAGTTTCTACGACGGTCGACCGCCTTTCGAATTTCATCCGAGTTCCCACAAGAGCCGGATCCCAGCCGAACTTCTACAGTGGATGGATCACGAACGAATTTCTACAACGAACGGGCTCCACCAGCCGGATCTCTACTCCGGACTTGTATTGCAAGCGGGGCTTCTACAATAAGAAGTCTCCACCCGAGCTTCCACGGCAACCAGTCTTCATCCGAGCTTCTACAATAAGCGGACTTCACCCAGACTCCTACAAGAGCCGGACTCCGTCCGAACTTCTACAACAGAATTGAATACCGGACTCCTCCAACGTTCGACCTTCCACAGTGTCCTCAAAACTCCTCCGGTGGACGAACCTCCACAACGCCATCCGAACTCCACTGTCGGACGACCCCCTACTGGATTCCTCATAAAACTGGACCTCTCCGGCGGACAATCTTCAGACGAGCTTCCACATCAGGCAAATCCCAGACGGACTTCTCTAGCAATCGAACTCCTACCGGACTTCACCAATAGAAAGTCTCCATCCGAGCTTCTACAGCAGATGACTCCCGTCTGTAGCATCAGCGCCCAAACATTCGACAACAGTGGACTCGTCAGCAACCTCAGAAACATCCGAGCTTCTCTTAGATTGCTGAGATAGAGAGCCATTCCGCTCCATCAAACGTCCTAGCCGAGCTTCAGCCGTCAGACCCAAACTCTCTGGCAAGTCACGACAATGGCCACTACCCCACTCCACTCTCTGTAACGGATTCCACGTGGCCCTACCACTCTCTAGCAAGTCACGACAACGGACACCACTCTACTCTCTATAACAAACTCCACGTGGCCCTGAATGGCCCCCTGACGCCACTACCCTTCATAACAAACTCCGTCTGGCCTCGAATGGCCCACTACCAGGTAGTTACAGACGTCACTGTCAATCAGTTACACTCTCCGTCTATAAAAAGGGACCCCCAGATACGTTCTTCTCTAAGTTCTAAACTCTATCTCGAAACTCTGCTAAAATTTTATTCGAGTGCTCCATTTCTATTGAGGCAGAGTACTGACTTGAGCATCGGAGGATCTTGTCGAAGCACCCCCAACTCAGATTTAGACTTTCCTTGCAGATCCCGATGACGGACGCGATTCCCTCGACTCCAGCTTCTCCGACGTCGGCAAAATTCTGCACCAACAGAATTGACGCTAGAGAAAGGACTTTGTGTCTTTGCAGGACCCTTGTTATTAAAGGAGTACTCAACGAAACTGTCTCCAGTCATCTTCTTCAACATCTTCTTCTCCTTCTCTTGCCAAATCTCCCCCTGATGCCTCCCCGAAAGACATCCACCAGGCGATCTACGGCCTCCGTGGCTAGATCTCAGTGAGATCCACAAGCTCCGATCTCGTCTCCAGTTTTTCAGGCTTTTCCTCCTCTGACAACGACAGTCGGCATGGAGCAGTTCGACCTGCTGGTTCAGTAGGTCTGAGGCTTCACCGAAGCAGTACAAGCCATGTAGCAGCAGCAGCAACAGCCGCAGGCATCAGTGCGGCTGAAAAGAGCATCGCCGGAATTCCAGAATCCGGTGACCGGACGGGCCACTTGGGCCAGTCGCCCTGTCTTCCCCGAAAAAGGGAAGCAGAGGGCAAAGAGCCCTCCGTCTGATCACGATTCCACCCCCGGAGGGTCCCTACCTCCACTCTGCCAGAAGACCCTCGAGACTCGCAGTCGAGAGGATCTCCTGGATCAAAGATTCCAGGAGATGAACTAGCGGATCGAAGAGCTCCGTCATGCTCCCCCTGCTTACGGTGAGGACATTTGTACTGACCCTCCGTTCTCTCAAATGATTATGCAGGAACCAATCCCTCCAAACTTCAAGCCCCCCTAATTTGAGAGCTACGACGGTACCTCGGATCCAGTTGACTACCTAGAGGCCTTTCGGATAATGATGCTGCTCCATGGCGCGCCAGACGCCATCCTGTGCTGAGCTTTCCCTTCTACTTTGAAGGGAGCAGCAAGAAATTGGTACTCGACACTGAAGTCGGATACTATCTTCTCCTTTGATCAGATGAGCCATCAGTTTGTTGCTCATTTCGTCAGCAGCCGGCGTCCCCAGAGAGGTTCGAAGTCCCTCATCAACATCAAGCAAAAGGTAGGAGAATCCATCCGAACTTATGTTAACCATTTTAACATCACCGCATTGGAGGTCCAGAACTTAGACCAGTCAGTTGCAATGGCCGCCCTAAAGGGCGGTCTTCAAAAGAACGATCTTCTATTTTTCCTGGAAAAGAAGTATCCCAGGGACTTCGCTGATCTGCTGGCTCGGGCCGAAGGATATGTCCGAGCAAAGAAAGCCTTCAAGCTAAAGGACGAGGAGGTCGTGAAGGAGCGGCAGGCGGGTGACTCCAGCAAGCCCGCAACTGAAAAAGGGTCGAGTGAAGCTCGGCCACGTTCTCGAACTCCCCTCGGACACAAGCATATCCAGACTCCTCCCCGGGCTCGTAGGTAGAGAAGCCCGGATTACAGAGTTTGACGGAGCTCTCCCCCAAGAAGGTTTCACAGCTACGCCCCTCTCAATGCTCTAAAAATCTAAGTGCTGATGGAGGTCAGAGACCAGCTACCAAGTCTGGAAAGGATGCGCACACACCCCGAAAAGTGCAACCCTAACAAGTTCTGCCTCTATTATTGTGACCACGGCCATGACACGGAAGAGTGCATTCAGCTTCGAGATGAGATCGAGGAGCTCATCAGATGAGGTCGGCTTGACAGATTCATCTGATGTCAGTCTGAGGATAGGGAAGATCGATCGAGGGCCCTACCACAGCTAGAGCCGCCAAAAAGGAAAGAACAGCCTAAAGATCGACCTCCAATCAGGATCATCAACACCATCTCTAGAGGATCCCGATGGGGAGCAGACCTTCCGCGTCTATGAGACTCAAAAAATCTATGAGTGTATTACCAATAACTCTGCCTTAAATAAAAGTTTCATATTTGCATATCTTTTCTTTTGGCATGAGCTTGTAACGACAGGGAGTAGCTCCTTCGGACAACCGAAATTAAGCGTGTTAGGAACAGGAGGAGAACCTCGTCCTAACATGAGCAAAGTTGAAGGCTTGGTTATTTAGAGATCGGATGAGGGGAGAAGTCCTTGCAACGGCCCTTATGCGCCCCCACAGTCATGTTAAGAACAGGAGGAGAACCTCATCCTAACATGAGCAAAGTCGAAAGCCCGATTATTTAGAGATCGGATGGGGGGAGAGGCCCTTGCAACGGCCCTTATGCACCCCCACAGCCATGTTAGGAACAGGAGGAGAACCTCATCCTAACATGAGCAAAATCGAAGGCCCAATTATTTAGAGATCGGATGGGGGGAGAGGCCCTTGCAACGGCCCTTATGCGCCCCCAAAGCCATGTTAGGAATAGGAGGAGAACCTCATCCTAACATGAGCAAAGTCGAAGGCCTAATTATTTAGAGATCGGATGGAGGGAGAGACCCTTGCAACGGCCCTTATGCGCCCCCACAGCCATGTTAGGAACAGGAGGAGAACCTCGTCCTAATATGAGCAAGGTCGAAGGCCCGATTATTCAAAGATCGGATGGAGAGAGAGGCCCTTGCAACGGCCGTTATATGCACCCGCAGCCCTGTTAGGAATAGGAGGAAAACCTCGTCCTAATATGAGCTGAAATTGATTGTGTCGAGAACAGGAGGAGAACCTCGTCCTGACACAAATGAAGATATGATCGTTTAAGACCGGATGATGGGAAGAGCCCCCTCAGCGACTCTTCTACACCACTACAATCCCGTTAGGAGCAGAGAGAAAACCCTCGCCCAAACATAAAAAAAAAAAGAGAGAGAAAAAGGGAAAACGATGAGCCACGCTAGAGATAAGAAAAAAATGAACTACATCAATGACGCAAGGGATCTCGTCTCAATGAGGAAGGAGACTCTTGTCAAAAACCCTCAATCTCTAAGGGGGAACTCAATACTGACAGGAGAAAATAGACTTCCTCAAAGTAACGAGAAGTTCGGACCCCAAGCTCGAACACCAAGAGAGAGCGTCAAACTCGAATGGCCTCGAAAAGATCTTCGATCATGAACAAAAAGGATGAGTCAACCCAGCGACGATCAGAAATCTTCAAACAACGTCGACATCGAATAAGACAGAAGACAAAAGAAGCTCGGTAAACGATAACCTTATGCAAGAATGGACAAGGTAATGAAAAAAATTTCTTTTCATTTCATTAGTAAAGTGTGCGTTACAAAGCCTTTGAAGGCCAAAAAAAACACAACAAGAAAAGAAAGGAATACATAGAATAAAAGGTAAAAAAGCTCTAAGGAAGCTCTGCTTCTTCAGACTTCGGACTCTCGATTTCAGCATTGTCAGGGATTGCTTTAAGTTTTCGACTTCTTCTTCTGGTTCTTTCTTTCTTAACAATATCTCCCGATACATTTGGTGGAACCACCGACTCTCGCCCTCCGACTCCCGAAGCCTCTTCCTCAGAACTTCAGACTCCACCTCGGTATCCTTGACCGCCTACTGCTCGTAGGCCAGCTGAATCTTCAGCCACTGTAGTTCGGCCTTCTCCTGCCCAAGGGCCATGACAGTTCTTCCATGGTCCCCCTCAAGGAGTGGAGCTCGTCGGAGCCTTGTATCGAGATGGCCTGGACTCTCTCAGACAACTGCCTCTGAAGACGGGCAACCTCGTCAGTCGCCGTCTTGAGCTTCCTTTGGTAGTCGTCTACTTGCCTGCACCAGCCAACTCGGTAGGCGTTGTAGTTCGTCTCAACGTCTTGCAGCTGCTTCTGAAGGTCGGAGAATTTCTTCGACCAGTCTCGATCGTGATCGGCCTGAGTAGTGAGCCAGGACGAGCTCCCTTCCAACTGGTCGATCTTCTTCCGTGCAGCCGCCAGCTCGACCTCAAGGGAGCTGATCTTGGAAGCCTGAGTCCAAGATCGGTTGCTGGCACATTTTCGAAGTTTCTCAAGCTCCTTCACGAAGTCAGCCTTCCTCCGGGTATAGTCCATGAAGCCCTTTTTGTAGAGGTCCCAAAAGCGAGTAGCCTCCGCAGTGACTTTCGAATGGCACTTTCTCAGTCGGTGAAGCTCGTCCTCCAGCTTCTTTGATTTCCTCGTCAAGTGACAAATTTTCCTTCTGAGGTCTCGGATCATCGACTTCAGAGGAATCCCTTATGGTAGGGGAAGAGCTTCGACAAGGCACTATCGTTGGGAGACAAGAGTACCACAACACAAATCAGTGCAAGAAAACAAAAGAGAAGAAAAAAATACAGAGTAAAAAAGAGGAGCTCTCTGTAAAGAAGAATCTGATTTCATTGATTAAATTATTCTTGAGTACAAGAGAATGAAAAAGTTATAAAAATATATATATATGAAATTAGAGGTTTTGGACCTCTGGGGCAGAAGTGGAGGAGCTCGGTGCCCTCGGAAGGTCGGTCGCGACAGTCACGGCAATCGAGAAAGTCCCAGCTGGAGGAAGACCGACAGCAGCTTCAGAAGGCCCGACTTCATCATTGGATGCCTCATCTAGGAAGCCGAGGTCCAGCTCGAAAAATTTTTCGATCACCTTCTCTTGGCAGAGCTCGAAGCCCTTGATAAAGGTGGCCTGGCCGAACTCGACCTTCAGATCTCTCATCTCGGAGGAGGTTTGAAACTCCTTCACTGCCCAGACCATTGCCTCCGAAATTAGGGTTGGGATCTGCGCCTTCAACTCGGAGACCTCGGTCTCTGCTTTCTTTCTTTCCTCCTCCAAGGTGGCCTTCAAGGCTGTCGAGGTCTGCCCCTCCTGCAGCGCCTCTTGGAGACTCGCGACTTCAGCGATCTTCTCCTTGAGGCGGACGGCCTCAGCCAAGCGACCTTCCTCCGCCTGGATGGCCTCCTTCCTAGCATTGTTCATCGCCTTGATGTTGGCGATGAGCTGGTGTCCAATCTGCAAGAGTGGCCAGGGAGTCAATATAAAAGTTGAAGAATAAGCTAAGTAAAGAGGCGAGAAGAAGAAAGGAGTAAATTGACCTACCTCGAGAAAGGACCCCAGAGAGTCCCAGACCCATTGCTCAGGATCGGAGTGAACGATCCTGTGGACGACCTCGGGCAGTATGCATCCGTTGACCAATCTCTTTATTAGATCCCTATTGTTGAAGGAATTTTCTCTCGGATCTTCTTCAGAGCCGTCAGCCCCCTCGATGGTAGCCCTGCTGCTATGGCTCTTGCGGGCCAATGTCTTCTTTCTCCTCCTCCGTTCGGCCCCCGATGCCTCCTCGAGCCGGGCCTCTGGAGCGAAAACCTCAGTCGGGGGGCTCCTTGAAGAGGCCCGGGGGACTGCGAGCTCGATGTCGGAAGGAGTGTCGATGGCAATGGCTGCCTGGGCAGGTGCGGTCGAGCTAGTCTCTTCTGCCCTTGCCCTCTTTGCTGTCCCCGAAGATGCTGTGTCTTTCCTTTTGTGGGTCTTGAGACCCTGGGCTAGCATTCGAGCTGCGTCAGCATCCATATCTGCAATGAAAGAAGATCGGCACAGCTTAGCAAAAGAACAAGAAGAAAGGGGAAGCAGCGAATAAAAAAATAATAATAATAAAATAAAATACCGACAGGGTTGAGAGGGCTTAGGCCGACGTTAAATAAGAGTTGTTCTTTCAAGAGGTTGGAGAGAAGAGGAGCTGGATAAGCCTCGAGTTTATTGGAGGCTTCAAGGTCGTCCCGTCCCAGGCTAGAAGCCCGACAGACGGAATCCCTCAGGGAGCCCCATGGGGGCAACCCCAGCTCCAAGGTCGGGCATCGGACATAGAAGTACCTCTCCTTCTAGTTGTGGATAGAAGAAGGGGCGCCATTCAGCAAACCCTTTCTACCGAACTGGAGGGAGAAGTACCACCAGTCTTTTGTCAATGGATGGCGCTTGAAGGTATAGAAATTTCTAAACAAAGAAAGGGTGGGCCGAACTTTAGCTAAGCTATAGAGGAAAAAAAATCCTATCAGAAATCTAAAGGAGTTCGGTGCTACAGAGACTAAAGAAATGTCTAAGAAGCGAAAAAGAGCAATGACAAAAGGTGGAAGCGAAAGTCAAAGCCCGGCGTGAAAAGCTTCTTGGTATAAACAGAAGCAGTCAGGGGGAGAAGTGCTAGCCCGGCCAGTCAGTCCAAGAAGCTCCAGCTCATACTTCGGAAGAACCCTGTACTGAATCCTAATCAGTGAGAGTTCCTCCAGAGTCAGAGAGATGGGGATGGTGTCTGGTACAAAGATCGGATGAGGTTCATCTATAGAACTAAGATTTTGAGGAGCTGGAATGAACGAACTCCTAGAACTGCTAGAGGAGGAAGTATTGGAGGACATTTTGGATCAAGAAAAAACACCAAAAATCTCAAAAAAATTAAAAAAAATAAGAAACAGGATGCTCACGAAAAACCGAACGGGCAGAATGCGAAGGATAAAAAATGGAAGAAGAACAAGAAAGAGAGAGATACCATAACTAACCTAAATTGATCCGAAAGATGCAGGAAGGCAGCAAGAATGATGAGGATCGACCCGAGGAGCGCCTAAAACTGAGAGGGACATGCTGGAGAAGAATAGAACTCTCGAGAAGAAGGAAGGACCGAAGAAAACCTCAAGCAAAGTGAAATCCTTAAAGGAGGGGAGCGGGTTTACATAGGCGACGGGGTCCGGTGCAATAATGACTGTAGATCTTCTCTAGCCGATCTATAACCGCCGTGTAGCCCACTCATCATGGCAGGCGGCTAAAGATGACTGACAACTGACAGAATCATTATTGTGTCATACCTAGAGCAACGCTCCAGCAAAAATTTCGAAAAAACTTTTTCGGATCGCCTCGATTTGAAAAGACTCCTGCACCAGCACGCCAAACGCCAAAATATCTAGAAACAATAGAGTATGAAAATCGAGGGAGGCAACTTCGACTGTGAAAATTTTTCTGTACTTTTTTCATTCAGAATTCGAACTCGAAAGTAGGGAGACTGGTGTTGGGTATAAAATATCTCCAGCCGAAGTTCGTAAAAGGCCGACCCTCCTTGGGCTCTTCCGACTTCCGACCTTATACGATGTCTTTCTGAACTCCCCCGACCGTCTGAGCTTCCACAATGCCATCCGGACTTCTCCAATAATGAGCTCCCCCATTCATCTATCAGACTGCTCCAAATGCTCTCTGGGCTTCATTATCAGCTGACTTTCTACAGTGATTGGCTACCCTCTGAATCTCTTCCAGACTTCCTCCTACCATGAGCGACTTTACCCTGAACTTCTTCCGAACTTCATCAATATCCAAGCTTCTCCAACAGCAGGACTTCTACAGTAACCAGATGCCATCCAAGTTTTTACAGCGGTCGACTGCCTTCTGGATTTCATCCGAGCTCCCACAAGAGTCGGATCCCAGCCGAACTTCTACAGCGGATGGATCCCGGATGAATTTCTACAACAGACGGGCTCCACCAGCCGGATCTCTACTCCGGACTTCTATTGCAAGCGGGACTTCTACAATAAGAGGTCTCCACCTGAGCTTTCACAGCAATCGGTCTTCGTCCGAGCTTCTACAATAAGCGGACTTCATCCAGACTCCTACAAGAGCCGGACTCCGTCCGAACTTCTACAACAGAATTGAATATCGGACTCCAACATTCGACCTTTCACAGTGTCCTCAAGACTCCTTCGGCGGATGAACCTCCACAACGCCATCCGAACTCCATTGTCGGACGACCTCCTATCGGATTCCTCATGAAACTGGATGTCTCCGACAGACAATCTTCAAACGAGCTTCCACATCAGGTAAATCCCAAACGGATTTCTCTAGCAATCAGACTCCTACCAGACTTCACCAATTGAAAGTCTCCGTCCGAGCTTCTACAGCAGATGACTCCCGCATGTAGCATCAGCACCCAAGGCACCCAACAACAGTGGACTCGTCAGCAACCTCGAAAACATCCGAGCTTCTCTTAGATTGCTGAGACAGAATATCATTCTGCTCCATCAAACGTCTCAGCCGAGCTTCAGCCGTCAGGCCCGAGCTCTCTGCCAAGTCACGATAATGGCCACTACCCCACTCCACTCTCTGTAACGGATTCCATGTGGCCCCACCACTCTCTGGCAAGTCGCGACAACAAACACCACTCTACTCTTCATAACAAACTCCACGTGGCCCTGAACGGCCCCCTGACACCACTACTCTCCGTAACAAACTCTGCGTGGCCCCGAACGGCCCACTACCAGGTAGTTACAGACGTCGCTGTCAATCAGTTACGCTCTCCGTCTATAAAAAGGGACTCCCAGATACGTTCTTCTCTAAGCTCTAAACTCTATCTCGAAACTCTGCTAAAATCTCATTCGAGTGCTCCATTTCTGTTGAGGCAAAGTACTGACTTGAGCATTGGAGGGTTTTGTCGGAGCACCCCAACTCCGATTTAGACTTCCCTTGCAGGTCCCGACGGCGGACGCGATCCCCTCGACTCCAGCTTCTTCGGTGTCGGTGGAATTCTGCACCAATAATTCATAAATAAAGGTACATAATCTCTATTTATGATAATAAAGTGTGTACAATTCAGATTAAATTTTACTTCTAATTTAAATAAAATTTAGTTTTTGAAAATACATATGACGTGTAGAAATAAACATGAAATAATTAAAATTTTATAGAAAGGAGATCTCAAGTCCTATATCGAGGCTTTCAATCGTTCTCTTTAATTCTTGGTAGATCAGAAGACGAGTCCATTCAAATTATTTTCTTAAAATAAAATTTTTATTTGATTAATCTATTTTGAGGCATAAATGATAGAATTCTGCTCTCTAATATAAAAGATCTTATATTTAGACGCTATCCCGTGCTACTGTGGTAGATAGAGAAATTTGTATTGAATCGGACGATCATTCTAGATCATTTCGAAAGTGGATAAAAGATATCTTTTCATGCCAAAGGAATAAATAAAAAATAAATTATTTGTAGGGTGGAAACACTAATCTCTGACAACTCAATCAAACTTGGGACAACCAAGGATTGAGGTTCTTTGCACCATGAGCCACGCTATCCCCATTTCTAATCCCATGACTTTTATGAAAATGACTGAAATGATCCATTTATTAGCAAAATATAACTAATTTTTTGCTCTAGAAAGTCATTATGGTTTTTTTTTTTGTTTTTTGTTGGATACTCATTATGATTTTATTTACTCTTGTTAGACTGTTTTCAACTTATTAAGAGAGAGAGAGAGAGAGTTTGTCCAAATAATAAAAAGCCTTATGCTGTGATTTCACACTTCACCCTAGAATCATGCATTCTCATGAGCATAACAGCCGCTTATCCTATGAGAACTGGACCGATTGGATCTAGTTCGAACTAAATTTGGCAAGACTTGCTGACTTTACCATAATTTAAAAAAAAAATAATTGATCAGAATAGGAGAACCTCATCCCTTGCCCGATCCATAGTTGTGGAAGAAGATAAAGCCATGAGGGCAACCAGCTAAGAGCCATATGTCGATGAGGGGTTGTTGGATGGGTTTCACCGGTGAAGTTCGGCTTTATTTGAGGATATAATCAAACATATCCCTTCTCATTCTCTTCTTTTTAAACCCCACCCTCAGCCGATATTCACCATCAAAGCCTCCCCTACCTCCCTTTTTCTTCTTCCTTATCTCTGACGGCCACGATGCCGCCTTACTAAACATCACCACCCCCTTAACATTGAGATTTTCCTCTGTTGCCCTATTTTTCTTTATTCTAGGGAATATCATCATCACCACCAAAAATCGCCTACCCGATCGAGGCTGCCGCCGCCATCTCTGATAAGCCTCCTCCCCACTTCTGACGTCTTGGCCCTAAGTTTCATTACCATGGCACAAGGAGGAGTGTCACTTTCCTTCTTTTTTCTCAACTATCCTATCACTGGCGGCCAGACTGCTACCTCTAACCATCATCGCACTGCCACCGCCAGTCACCACCAATCCCCACCCCTCCTTTGCTCTATTTTCCTTTAAGGAAGTTGCTAGTCCAGCTTGGGAAGGAGAATGAGAGAAAGAGAGGGGGAGAGAGAGAGAGAGAAGGGAAGAAAATAAAAAAAGAAAAGAAAAGAAAGAAGCTGAAGAAGAAAAAAAGAAAAAGGTAAAGGGAAGCCAACCTTTTTTTTTCGAGACCATCCCATTGATCGGACCTCACTTTAATTAGATCTAATTAAATCCATCCGAGATGTTTAGATTCATCTTGTGATCCAATCAAATCAATATGACTAAGATCGAGATTCTCTCTCTTTATTCTAAATCTTTCCTCTATTGAAGGCTAAAAATATTTTAAATTATCTAATCAAATCCTTCAACATTAAAGAAGCATCAGATCTAGAGATCGAGCTATGAGTTGAAGGTCATAATTTTTTAATCTAACTAACAGTAAGTTTTTTTTTATCTCTAGATTTTTAGTGCATATTCATGTATTTAAAAATAAAAGTTGGTAAACAAAAATTATTAAAATATTTAAAAATTATAAAATTTAGAAGTATATACTTTATGCATGAAAAGTTATTCAAAATTATGGATCAAGCATGGTGTCACCTTAGCGTGATTACAAAATTTGAAATGAGATAATTTTTTTATTTTAATATTGCATGATCCATGAAAACAAGATTATAAATATTTATTCTTACATGAATTTTAAATAAAATTGATCCTCTTACATCTAAAAATGAGATGTGAAAAATTTGATTTGATATTATTATGAAAATAAGTATGATTATTTAATTATGATGAAATTATGAGAAAAATTCTTTAGTTAGACTATGATATAGGTCTAGTCAATGGGACTAATTGTTGGTCATATATTAGAAACTAGTTTTTTTCTAAATCTAACCAATTGAGATTGAGCTGGCAGAGTTAGTCCTTCTAGATCTAGCTAGTCAGAACTGATCGCTAACATACGTTGATATGTCGCATACTTATTTTTAGGACTAATCATTTTATTCTGTCACAAAATTAATTGTGATCATATGAATCAGAGCTAGTTTCCTTCTAGACCTAGTCAGTAGGGTGATCACTGATACACTCTTATAGATCGTGTATTCTATATCTAAGACTACCCTCTTTTAGGCTTTATCATGGGACTGATAGTGGCCATAATCATCAATAACTAAAAGAGAATTTTAAGATCTATTGTTACACATAACATATTTTTAAAATTAAAATTAGATTGATTTATGCATCTATTATTCACTATAAGAAATTTTACTATTAGCGACGGCTAATTACCATCTGTAATATTATTAGCAACGAAAATCTATCACTAATTGATGGTCGAAAATTTTTTTATCGCTAATTGTAACTATTAGCGATGAACTTTTTAACTATCACTAATAACCACTATTAGTGATAACATTTGTGATGGCTAAATTCTGTCGCTATTTATTTTTTACTTTTACATCAAATTTAAAAAAAATTAGCAATGGCTATTTTATTGCTAATACCATCGGTAATAGTTAATTTTATTTTTTAAAAAAAATTATAATAATATTTTTTAAAATCTATTTTAATTAATCATAATTAATTATAATTTTTAACACCTATTATAATTAAAATCCCAAGATAATATGATAATCATAAATAAAATACTAACTATATATATTAAAAATATAAATTATATAATTTTACAAGTAGTATCAAAAAAAAATACAATACATCAAAATAAAAGAAATAGATCAAATCCTCCTCATCATCCTTCTCATCATCCTCTTACTTCTCTCCAGTAGTTGGTGGATGAGAGTCAGATGTCCCAGTATCCTGAAATGAAGAAAAATAAAATATTATTAATAGATTTTGATATGAAGGCATATCTATCAATACACTCCTTCAATTCTCGAATAGATTATTCTTACATATTTTATTCGATGATACGAACCTATAGACACCCCTGGTCCATCAATTGGATATTTAGATTGAATTTTTAGCCCCTAGATCTCTTTTCTCGACTCAAATCTAAACAGATGAAGCTTCTAAATATAAAAACTTAAAATAAGTAAAAAAATTTATTAATAGAATTATCTGATGTAATGGTTGGGACAACGAGTCCAGCTGGTCGCACAGCTATAGATCCCGAAGAATCTCCACGATCGTATCACAGATGGCATCTCAAAAGCTCTGATGTCGCTAGCTCAGAAGCCTCTATACGACCTCCTCCATGTGTGCATCACTCTAAGTCTGAGATATCGAGGTATATGAGGATGCTGAAGAGTATTGAGCCACTGGAGAGTCAAAGTTGTGGCCGAATCCTATGATCCAGCTCCTACTTATCCCTCTAGTGACTCTGAGCCATCCCTCAAGGTCAAGGAGGGGCCGAGTGGATGGATTATTGCCGTGCTGCATAATGACATACTCCATATAATCTACCTACACAGTTCAGAAATACATTAGTTCAAGGTCAAGGAGGAGCCGAGTGGATGGATCATTGCCGTGCTGTATAATGACATACTCCGTGTAATCTACCTACATAGTTTAGAAATACATTAGTTCTAATATATATATATATATCAGATACTATAATAACTTAATAAATATAATTTAAAATTTTTATCATGATCTATTGTGATCTAGAATCTAAGTAATTATCAATTTTCCCAGATTGGTGTGTGGCCTTCTATAACCACAGCTAGCTTGGTGAATGATCCAGCTACCATGTCTACAATAAGTAAATAATAAAAATAAATTAATTAAAAAATATATATAAGAGTTTTTACAGTTCTAGTAAAGAGTTTTGATATAAATTTCTTACTTGTCTATTGGCCATAGTATATGTGCCGACAGAGCCATCCATGTGCCTAATCGGATCCTACTGAACGGTCTGATTCTGTCGAACCCTCTGTCACCTACTAGAGTACTCTTCGATGCTCCTTTAATCACAAAGGACCTCCCATACATCCGTCCGCATCTAATGATCCCTGTAGGACCTCGAGTCCGTTGATGTTTGAGAACTCATTCACCAGCCCCGACCGACATCAAGCGTCGGATGATGTTAGTAACTACATGAGATACTTCAGACTCTCTAAACATACTATAAAATTAATTTTAAAAAATAAATGTTAACTCTAAAATGACTAAATTCTAAATATATTAATTGAAGTTGTGGTACTTATAAACAGCTTTGAATGTAGATGAGATCTCTATCCTCTGATCGAGTCAGAGGTGCTACGAGCCAGACAGATCCTCTACTACGTCGCTGACTCTGAGAGTTGGGCATTGCTCTATGTGAGTGTGGATCACGATGATCCTACATCATCCGAATCTGAGAGTATCAAGACATCATAAAGAATGTTATATTAGATAATAAAAGATAAAATAATATAAAAAAATAGCTAAAGTATCAGAGTTTATCACGTGGTATGTGTGCCATAGAACCATGCAAGCTGGCTGCATGAGAGCTCTCTCCTCCAGAGCTCTCTCCTCAGTTGTGATGGCTCCGATCTCAAGAAGATATGATCTATAATCTTTGAAAATAAAAAATTATGTATCATATTGGAGTAACTATATATCAGAATAAAATAACTATGTATCATATTTATTTTAACTGTATATCATGATACCTTAACTTTGTACCATATTCATAAAAGCAACATGATATTTTCATTCAGGAGACCAGCAGACTAATACATTATCATATACTATTGGATGAAAATTATTTTTCTGCTGATATATTGTAGATACTAACTAACAATCTTGCATAATATCTGATCTCTCTAATGGAGGATCGACATCGGTTAGCAAGTCTAGGGATAGGTCTGCTGTGGTGCGCTATCTACCGCAGATCAAGGACCACATTAAAGAAGTTATATATGTTCATAAAATCTAATTGAGTATATATAAATAAAATCAAATATATATTCTAAATGCGTTTGTGGGATCTAGCTTCTTAGCTATAGGTAAGTCTTGAAACTGAAAACCTATTGTAATTGATATGCCTCAAGCCTAAACTGACATGGAGAGATATATTTTAATATACTATTCTGATTCTCAAATGGATTATTTTTATATATTTCATTTAATGATACGAAGCTATAAATATCTTCGACCCATCCATCAGATAGTTAGATTGAATATTTTGATCCCCTTGTACCCATCTCTTCTACCTCAAATCTAAACCGACATGGAGGAGTATATTTCGAAATACTCCTTCGATTCTTAAACAAATTGTTCCTACATATTCTATTCAATGACATGAATATATCTATACTTCCATCCGATCCATCAAATAGGAAGATTGACTTTTGACCCCCAGATCTCCTTCCTTGACTAAGAGTAGAATTTTTTTAAAAAAATAAAATAAAAACTTAAAAACAATACTTATATCAGAGACCAATAAAATAAACAAGGGAAAGAAAAAAAGAAGAAGGCTTAGATCTGCCATTGGAAAATAAGGCATTGCAAATTCTTCTGCACCTTTAACCATAAGGTGGATGTAAGCAGTTATCTACGATGTAACAGACCATCCAAGCTTGTCCTGCAACTACAACAACAAGAACAAAAATACATCACCTCTACCAATCTCTCTCTAGACTCATTAGGTACATCTCATACAGGCAATCATCATAGCCCTACCGAGCCTCCGGCCGTCTCCTTGAGCCCCCCATCCCTACCCGAGCCCAGTCCAAAATCTTTTTTCAAACTTTGGGATGAGCTTAGGCCTAATGATTTTAGAAAAAATCAGGCTCGAACTATACCCTGGTCCAAGCCCGAACCATACCCTAGCCTGAACCCATTTGGATAGGCCCGAACCATGAGGTGGTTGCAAAATAAGAAGGCTGCAAACTAGAAGAAAAAATTTTTAAAAAAAATAAAATAAAAACTTAAAAATAGTACTTAAATCAGAGACCAACAAAGTAAACAAGAGAAAGAGGAAAAGAAGAAGGATCAAATTTGCCATTGAAAAATAAGGCATTGCAAGTTCCTCTGCACATTTAATTATGAGGTGGCTACAAGCGATTGTCTGTGATATAACAAACCATCCAAGCTTGCCCTGCAACTACAACAACAAGAATAGAAATGCATCACCTCCATCGATCTCTCTCTAGACTTTTTAAATGCATCTCGCACAGGCAGTCATCATAACCTCTCTGAACCGTCAGCTGCCTCTCTGAGCTCAGTTTGAGAATTAATTAATTTTTAATACTTAATAATACTTAATTAACATAATTTAAATAAAAAAATTAATTTTTAGTGATGGCATTAGCCATCCATCACTAATGCCGTTGCTAATACTCACAATAGAAGGTGGGCTGTCACGTAGAGACTGAGGCACAGGCGATGTGCAGGGATGGGATGCAAGGGGACAGCTCAGGGATGGGATGCCAGCTCGGGGATGTGACCACAGAGATGAGGGCACGGGGATAGGGATGGGGCTGTGGGAAGGCGGCATGGGTCAGGGATGCAAGGTTGGACCGGTAGGATAGGGGCCGCAAGGTCAGGGCTGTGGGCTGAGGGGGCAGGGTAGGGATCGTGGGGTCAGGTTAGTGGGGTTGGAGTGGCAAGGTCGGGGCCGGCGGGGTCGAGGTGGCCATAGGCATGGCTGAAGCACGGGCTCTAGGCCACAGGACGTCGGAGCATAGGGAGGGGAGAATCGTCAGGATGGAGGCACTGGGGAAGACCGTCGGGAAGGAGGTGCCGGCGAGCGAAGGAAAAGCTGTGCAGCCTCGGGGCTGCAGGATACAGTCATGGAGACAAGGGCACGAGGATAAGGCCACAGAATGGTAGTGCGGGTTGGGGCTATGGGGTCGGGCTGGCAGGGCAGGGGCCTTAGGGTCGAGGCCACAGGCTGGGGGTGGCGAGGCAGGAGCCATGGGATTGGGCTGGAGGGGCCGAGGTGGCGAGGTCGGGGTCGCCATAGGCATGGCTAAAGCATGGGCTCTATGCCGTGGGATGTCGGAGCGTAGGGAAGAGGGAACCGTCAGGAAGGAGGCATTGGTGGGGCAGAACTGCTAGGAAGGAGGCACCGACGAGGGGGGAAAAATGTGCAGGCTCGGGGTCGCAGGACACCAGAGTGAGGGAGGGAGGAACCATCGGGAAAGATGCACTGGGGAGGGGGGAACCATCAAGAAGGAGGCATCGGCGAGGGGGAAAACCCAAGAAGGAGAAGGCGCCGATGAGATGGGAATCGCGAGAAGGGGAGGGGATGAGGCGCAAAATTTTTTTTTCTCCCGTGAGCTGGGGGTAGGGGTTTTTTGGTGGACTTAGCGATGGCAAACGTGGCCATTGCTAATGCCGTATTAGTGATGGTAATCTTCTATCGCTAAAAACTAATCATCGTCGCTAATACTATTATCAAAAAAATATTTTTTCATAATTTTTTAAATATTTTTTTTAATTATTAGGGACATCAAATATTTTCATCACTAATAGCAGTCGATAATTAGTTAATTTAATTATAATTATAACTAAAATGTTTTAAAAAAATTTAAATTTATTAGCGACGGCAAAAGTCTTCGCTAATAGTCAGAATTTCGTCGCTAATAGTATTAGCGATGGCTAATTTTTAGATCATTTTTTTGATGGTTAAAAATCATTATTAGTGATGGCTTGATTTTCCATCGCTAATATCGTCGCTAGTATAACAAATTCTTGTAGTGGTTGTTAATTTCTATATTTAGGAAAAAATTTTAATCATATTTGATCCTTCAGAGATATTGATAACTTACTGAGATTCGTTCTTTATTCAAATCTAGAAAAGCATGTGAGGGCTGGGATCGAGCAGTGATTAGTATAGAATCTTAGAGGACATTTACTTTTTGAATAAATATTGATCTCGATTTATATATGTCAATAAATCTTTAGAGTTATTAGTGAACTATTTCTATTTGACTCAATAAAATTATAATTTTTTTTTTAATACCACTGTCTGAGTATGGTTTGATTTGATATTTTGATAGAAAAGGCAGGCCTTGCATGTCTAAGGCATTAAACTCTAGGAACATGCAGTCATCTATCACACTCTCGGCTCGAGACGTGGGTCTGGGCATGACAGATTAAGTGGTATCAGAGCTTAGATTAAAGATCATAAGAACATAAATTAGTAAGAGTGGAATAGAATTAGGACCATGATTGATTACCTCAAAATAATTAGGGATATTTAAAGTCGATTAAATTGTTACACAATATCTAGGTTTTTCTTATTTTGAGAAAGTCATTGAAGTTAAATAACTGATATGGGAGGACATATATATTTTGATTAATATAGATTGGTTATATTACATTGTGTTAGTATTGGATTTATTTTAGAAATTTAATCTTCATATGATAATAGAATGTGATACCAATCTTGAATTTATTGAAAGTTATCTTGGATTATAAATATATATACATACATATATATATGTGTGTGTGTGTGTGTGTGTGTGTGTGTATCATGTAACAATTTATGGATGTAATTCAGAACTAGGGGAATTAGAAGACTATAGTTATTTTGTTACAAATAATTTCAAATAATTTCTTTTATTAGATGCTTTGAGTGGATCTTCTAAAGTTGATTGGCCTTTCTAATTATGATGTTCTAGCAATTTACAAGATCATAAGTTAGAAGTTGATTTTCTCAAATGAGAGAGATTAGTTTTGAATTATCTAATTGAATTATGAAGATAATTTAGAGTTGGCTTGACTCAACTCAAACTTAGAAGTTAATATCTTGATCATACAACGGCACAAATATGACAATTATCTTAAAGAATAATTATGATCCAATGTACTTAGACAATAAAATCTTCACTTGGATTTTATAGAATTTTGGAGAATGTTAACCAAAGTTGCATAGTGGAAATATGGTGGTTGAGTCATTTAAAATTGATTGAATATATTAATTGTGTTACAATGGAAAATATGATTCTCCAATAAAAGAGGCTTTTAATCATAAAGAGAATGTGAGTATTATAGATTCTTAGGCTAGTCAAAATATGACTATATTGATATGCTAAGTTTTTATCATATTATATTTAAGATTAGTTGATTGTTAATTAAATTTGATCTATTTATCAAGTATCTGAATAAGTCCAGTGTAATTCATTCTCTCCTTATAATCTCAATTCCGACATAGAAATCATGTTATCGATACTTTACTATATAATTATGATCACCTTCATAACCATCTAATGATTTGATTTTAATCAAGGTGGACTATTATTTTTTTTGGAATCAAAACTCCATCATAGTATTTGTGCCGAATTCATTTTAAGCTCTATTCTAAACATAATTGATTTTAATAATTGATCTTACTGTAAGATTTTTGTATCCAATTGATCCCAACTCAATCTTAAAGATATATGCATTTATCTCAATCTCAAAGTCTTGATCATTTAATTAGTACTAATCTTATTAGCCAATATCTTAATTTTAAATGTGATAGAAAGCTCCTGATTACATTGATTTTGATTGAGAAGAGATGACATCTTTATTTGTATATCAAAGGGGTACAATTCTAGAATTGACGTGAAGGTGCTGAGTTCTGAAGTATTCTTGAGAAAAGTCTGTGCTTTCACATAGATATGTGCTTGAGCATTGTAGTTGATCCGAGGGGTCAGATTGCTTATAGATATTTTAGTGATGTGATCATATATTCAGTTTGATAGAAATGTCGAGCTAAGACAAATTGGTATATGTAAGTCTTAGGTTGAATATCTTTAACTTTGGAAGATCTAGATTTCTTAAATTTTGAGAACGAAAGTTTTTTTAAAGAGGGAGAATGTGAGAATCGATCCAATTGGATCCGATTCAAAGTGAAGTCAACAAGGTTTACCCACTTCACTATAATTTTTTTAAAAAAAAAAATTGATCGGAACAGAGGAACTTTATCCCTTACCTGAACCATGGCCATGGGAGAAGATAAGGCCATGAGGGTGACTAGATAAGAGTCATATGCCGATGAGGGATTGTTGGATGAATTACACCGATGAGATCCTGCTTTATCCAAGGATAATAGAGTCTATCCCCTTCTCATTCTCTTCTTGTTAAACCCCACCTCTTTCAGTTGATTTTCACTGCTGAAGCCTCTCCTGTCTCTCTCTTCCTTCTTCCTCATCACCATGGCACAAGGAGGAGTGTCACTTTCCTTCTTTTTTCTTGACTGTCCTATCACTGGCGGCCAGACTGCTACCTCTAACTATCATCACACCACCACCGCCTGTCACCACTAATCCCCACCCCTCCTTTGCTCTATTTTCCTTTAAGGAAGTTGCTAGTCCGGCTTGGGAAGGAGAATGAGAGAAAGAGAGGGGGAGAGAGAGAGAGAGAAGGGAAGAAAATAAAAAAAGAAAAGAAAAGAAAGAAGCTAAAGAAGAAAAAAAGAAAAAGGTAGAGGGAAGCCAACCTTTTTTTTCGAGACCATTCTATTGATCGGACCTCACTTTAATTGGATCTAATTAAATCCATCCGAGATGTTAAGATTCATCTTGTGATCCAATCAAATCAATATGACTAAGATCGAGATTCTCTCTCTTTATTCTAAATCTTTCCTCTATTGAAGGCTAAAAATATTTTAAATTATCTAATCAAATCCTTCAACATTAAAGGAGCATCAGATCTAGAGATCGAGCTGTGAGTTGAAGGTCATAATTTTTTAATCTAACTAACAGTAAGTTTTCTTTTATCTCTAGATTTTTATTGCATATTCATGTATTTAAAAATAAAAGTTGGTATACAAAAATTATTAAAATATTTAAAAATTATAAAATTTAGAAGTATATATTTTATGCATGAAAAGTTATTCAAAATTATGGATCAAGCATGGTGTCACCTTAGCGTGATTATAAAATTTGAAATGAGATAATTTTTTATTTTAATATTGCATGACCCTTGAAAACAATATTATAAATATTTATTCTTACATGAATTTTAAATAAAATTTATGCTCTTACATCTAAAAATGAGATGTGAAAAACTTGATTTGATATTATTATAAAAATAAGTATGATTATTTAATTATGATGAAATTATGAGAAAAACTCTTTAGTTAGACTATGATATAGGTCTAGTCAATGGGACTAATTGTTGGTCATACATTAGAAACTAGTTTCTTCTAGATCTAACCAATTGAGATTGAGCTGGCAGAGTTAGTCTTTCTAGATCTAGCTAGTCGGAACTGATCGCTAACATACGTTGATATACCGCATACTTATTTTTAGGACATAATCATTTTATTCTGTCACAAAATTAATTATAATCATATGAATCAGAGCTAGTTCCCTTCTAGACCTAGTCAGTAAGGTGATCACTGATACATGCTTATAGATTATGTATTCTATATCTAAGGCTAGCCTCTTTTAGGCTTTATCATGGGACTGATAGCGGCCATAGTCATCAATAACTAAAAGAGAATTTTAAGATTTATTGTTACACATAACATACTTTTAAAATTAAAATTAGATTGATTTATGCATCTATTATTCACTATAAGAAATTTTACTATTAGCGATGGCTAATTAACATCTATAATATTATTAGCAACGAAAATCTATCGCTAATTGATGGTCGAAAAAATTTTTATCACTAATTGCAACTATTAGTGATAAATTTTTTAACTATCACTAATAACCACTATTAGTGATAGCATTTGTGATGGCTAAATTCTGTCGCTATTTATTTTTTACTTTTACATCAAATTTTTAAAAAAAATTTAGCAATGGCTATTTTATTGCTAATACCATCAGTAATAGTTAATTTTATTTTTTAAAAAAAATTGTAATAATATTTTTTAAAATTTATTTTAATTAATCATAATTAATTATAATTTTTAACACCTATTATAATTAAAATCTAAAGATAATATGATAATCACAAATAAAATACTAACTATATATATTAAAAATATAAATTATATAATTTTACAAGTAGTATCAAAAAAATACATACATCAAAATAAAAAAAATAGATCAGATCCTCCTCATCATCCTTCTCATCATCCTCTTGCTCCTCTCCAGCAGTTGGTGGATGAGAGTCGGATGCCCCAGTATTCTGAAATGAAGAAAAATAAAATATTATTAATAAATTTTGATATAGAGACGTATCTTTTAATACACTCCTTCGATTCTCGAACAGATCATTCTTACATATTTTATTCGATGATACGGAGCTATAGACACCCCTAATCTATTAATTGAATATTTAAATTGAATTTTTAGCTCCTAGATCTCTTTTTTTGACTCAAATCTAAATAGATGAAGCTTCTAAATATAAAAACTTAAAATAAGTAAAAAAATTTATTAATAAAATTATCTGATGTGATGGTTGGGACAACGAGCCCAGCTGGTCGCGCAGCTATAAATCCCGAAGAATCTCCATGATTGTATCACAGATGGCATCTCGAAAGCTCTGATGTCGCTAGCTCAGAAGCCTCTATATGATCTCCTCCATGTGTGCATCACTCCAAGTCTGAGATATCGAGGTATATGAGGATGCTGAAGAGTATTAAGCCACTGGAGAGTCGAAGTTGTGGCCGAATCCTATGATCTGGCTCCTACTTATCCCTTCAGTGACTCTGAGCCATCCCTCAAGGTCAAGGAGGGGCCGAGTGGATGGATTATTGCCCTACTGCACAATGACATACTCCGTATAATCTACCTACACAGTTCAGAAATTCATTAGTTCAAGGTCGAGGGGCCGAGTGGATGGATCATTGCCATGCTACATAATGACATACTCCGTGTAATCCACCTACACAGTTTAGAAATACATTAGTTCTAATATATATATATCAGATACTGTAATAACTTATTAATATAATTTAAAATTCTTATGATGATCTATCATGATCTAGAATCTAAGTAATCATCAATCCTCCTAGATTGGTGTGTGGCCTTCTATAACCGCAGCTAGCTTGGTGAATGATCCAGCTACCATGTCTACAATAAGTAAATAATAAAAATAAATTAATTAAAAAATATATATAAGAGTTTTTACAGTTCTAGTAAATAGTTTTGATATAAATTTTTTACTTATCTGTTGGCCATAGTAAATGTACCGATAGAGCCGTCTGTGTGTCTGATCAAATCCTACTGGATAGTCTGATTCTGTCGAAACCTCTGTCGCCTACTAGAGTACTCTTCGATACTTCATTGATCACAAAGGACCTCCCATACATCCATCCACATCTAATCATCCCTATAGGACCTCCAGTCTGATGATGTCTGAGAACTCATTCACCAACCCCAACCGGCATCAAGCATCGGATGATGTTAGTAACCACATGAGATACTTCAGAATCTCTAAACATACTATAAAATTAATTTTAAAAAATAAATGTTAACTCTAAAATGACTAAATTCAAAACATATTAATTGAAGTTGTGGTACTTACAAACAGCTTTGAATGTAGATGAGATCTCTATCCTCGAATCGAGTCAGAGGTGCTGTGAGCCAGATGGATCCTCTACTACGTCGCTGACTCTGAGAGTTGGGTGCTTCTCTATGTGAGTGTGGATCACTGATGACCCTACATCGTCCGAATCTGAGAGTATCAAGACATCATAAAGAATATTATATTAGATAATAAAAGATAAAATAATATAAAAAAATAGCTAAAGTATCAAAGTTTACCGCATGGTATGTGTGCCATAGAACCATGCAAGCTGGCTGCATGAGAGCTCTCTCCTCAGCTGTGACAGCTCCGATCTCGAGAAGATATGATCTATAATCTTTGAAAATAAAAAATTATGTATCATATTGGATTAACTGTATATCAGAATAAAATAACTGTATATCAGAATAAAATAACTATATTTCATATTTATTTTAACTATATATCATGATACCTTAACTTTGTATCATGTTCATAAAAGCAACATGGTATTTTCATTCAGGAGACCAGCAGACTAATACATTATCATATACTATTGGATAAAAATCATTTTTTTGCTGATACATTGTAGATACTAACTAACAATCTTGCATAATATCTGATCTCTCTAATGGAGGATCAACATCGGTTGGTGAGTCTAGGGATAGGTCTGCTGTGGTGCGCTATCTGCCGCAGATCAAGGACCACGTTAAAGAAGTTATATATGTTCATAAAATCTAATCGAGTATATATGAATAAAATTGAATATATATTCTAGATGCATTTGTGGGATCTAGCTTCTTAGCTATAGGTAGGTCTTGAAACTGAAAACCTATTGTAATTGATAGGCCTCAAGCCTAAACCGGTATGGAGAGATATTTTAATATACTATTCTGATTCTCGAACGGATTATTTCTACATATTTTATTTAATGATACGAAGCTATAAATATCTTTGACCCATCTATCTGATGGTTAGATTGAATATTTTGATCCCCTTGTACCCATCTCTTCTACCTCAAATCTAAACCGACATGGAGGAATATATTTCAATATACTCCTTCGATTCTTAAATAGATTATTCCTACACATTCTATTCAATGATATGAATATATCTATACTTCCATCCGATCAATCAAATAGGAAGATTGACTTTTGACCCCCAGATCTCCTTCCTTGACTAAGAGTAGAAATTTTTTTAAAAAATAAAATAAAAACTTAAAAATAATACTTAAATCAGAGACCAATAAAATAAACAAGGGAAAGAGGAAAAGAAGAAGGCTTAGATCTGCCATTGGAAAATAAGGCATTGCAAATTCCTCTGCATCTTTAACCATAAGGTGGCTATAAGCAGTTATCTACGATGTAACAGACCATCCAAGCTTGTCCTGCAACTACAACAATAAGAATAGAAATGCATCACCTCTAGCAATCTCTCTCTAGACTCATTAGGTACATCTCGTACAGGCAGTCATCATAGCCCTCCCGAGCCTCCGACCGCCTCCTTGAGCCCCCCATCCCTACCCGAGCCCAGCCCAAAAATTTTTTTCAAACTTTGAAATGAGCTTAGGCCTAATGATTTTAGAAAAAATCAGGCCCAAACCATACCCTAGTCCAAGCCCGAACCATACCCTAGCCCGAACCCATTTGGATAGGCCCGAACCATGAGGTGGCTACAAAATAAGAAGGCTGCAAACTAGAAGAAGAAATTTTTTAAAAAAATAAAATAAAAACTTAAAAATAGTACTTAAATCAG
This sequence comes from Elaeis guineensis, assembly GCF_000442705.2. Lineage (NCBI taxonomy): Eukaryota > Viridiplantae > Streptophyta > Magnoliopsida > Arecales > Arecaceae > Elaeis > Elaeis guineensis. The sequence goes on along the minus strand of NC_025993.2, from coordinate 20,235,001 downwards.
AGACCAACAAAGTAAACAAGGGAAAGAGGAAAAGAAGAAGGATCAAATTTGCCATTGAAAAATAAGGCATTGCAAGTTCCTCTGCACATTTAATTATGAGGTGGCTGCAAGCGATTGTCTGTGATATAACAAACCATCCAAGCTTGCCCTGCAACTACAACAATAAGAATAGAAATGCATCACCTCCATCGATCTCTCTCTAGACTTTTTAAATGCATCTCGCACAGGCAGTCATCATAATCTCTCCGAACCGTCAGCCGCCTCTCCGAGCTCAGTTTGAGAATTAATTAGTTTTTAATACCTAATAATACTTAATTAACATAATTTAAATAAAAAAATTAATTTTTAGTGATGGCATTAGCTATTGCTAATGCCGTTACTAATACTCACAATAGAAGGTGGGCTGTCGTGTAGAGACTGAGGTGCGGGCGATGTGCAGGGATGGGGCGCGAGGGGACGGCTCAGGGATGGGATGCTGGCTCGGGGATGTGACTGCAAAGACGAGGGCACGGGGATGGGGATGGGGCTGTGGGAAGGCGGCATGGGTCGGGGATGCAAGGTTGGACCGGCAGGACAGGGGCCGCATGGTCAGGGCTGCAGGCTGAGGGGGCAGGGCAGGGATCGCGGGGTCAGGTCAGTAGGGCCGGAGTGGCAAGATCGGGGACGGCAGGGTCGAGGTGGCCATAGGCATGGCCGAAGCACGGGCCCTAGGCCACGGGACGTTGGAGCATAGAAAAGGTAGAATTGTCAGGATGGAGGCACCGAGGAAGACCATCGGGAAGGAGGTGCCGGCGAGCGGAGGGAAAGCTGTGTGGCCTCGGGGCTGCGGGATACAGTCGTGGAGACGAGGGCACGAGGATAGGGCCACAGGATGGTAGTGCGGGTTGGGGCTATGGGGTCGGGCTGGCAGGGTAGGGGCCTTAGGGTCGAGGCCACAGGCTGGGGGTGGTGAGGCAGGAGCCACGGGATTGGGCTGGAGGGGCCGAGGTGGCTAGGTCGGGGTCGATGAGGTTGGAGTGGCCATAGGCATGGCTAAAGCGTGGGCTCAGTGCCGCGAGACGTCGGAGCGTAGGGAAGAGGGAACCGTCAAGAAGGAGGCATTGGTGGGGGGGAACTACTAGGAAGAAGGCACCGACGAGGGGGGGAAAAAATATGCAGGCTCGGGGTCGCGGGACACTAGAGTGAGGGAGGGAGGAACCATCGGGAAAGATGCATCAGGGAGGGGGGAACCATCGAGAAGGAGGCATTGGCGAGAGGGAAAAGCCAAGAAGGAGAAGGCGCCGGTGAGATGGGAATCGTGGGAAGGGGAGGGAATGAGGCGCAAAAGTTTTTTTTCTCCCGTGAGCTGGGGGTAGGGGTTTTTTGGTGGACTTAGCAATGGCAAATGTGGCCATTGCTAATGCCGTATTAGTGATGGTAATCTTCCGTCGCTAAAAATTAATCATCGTCGCTAATACTATTATCAAAAAAATATTTTTTCATAATTTTTTAAATAATTTTTTTTTAAATTTTTAGGGATATCAAATATTTTCATCACTAATAGCAGTCAATAATTAGTTAATTTAATTATAATTATAACTAAAATTTTTTAAAAAATTTTAAATTTATTAGCGACGACAAAAGTCCTCGCTAATAGTCAGAATTTCATCGCTAATAGTGTTAGCGATGGCTAATTTTTAGATCATTTTTTTAATGGTTAAAAATTATTATTAGTGACGGCTTGATTTTTCATCGCTAATATCGTCGCTAGTATAACAAATTCTTGTAGTGGTTGTTAATTTTTATATTTAAAAAAAAGATTTAATCATATTTGATCCTTCAGAGATATTAATAACTTACTGAGATTCGTTCTTTATTCAAATCTAGAAAAGCATGTAAGGGCCGGGATCGAGCAGTGAGTAGTATAGAATCTTAGAGGATATTTACTTTTTGAATAAATATTGATCTCGATTTATATATGTCAATAAATCTTTAGAGTTATTAGTGAACTATTTCTATTTGAATCAATAAAATTATAAAAAAAAATTTAATACCACTGCTTGAGTATGGTTTGATTTGATATTTGATAAAAAAGATAGGCCTTGCATGTCTAAGGCATTAAACTCTAGGAACATGTAGTTATCTATCACACTCTCGGCTCGAGACGTGGGTCTGGGCATGATAGATTAAGTGGTATCAGAGCTTAGGTTAAAGATCATAAGAACTTAAATTAGTAAGAGTGGAATAGAATTAGGATCATGATTGATTATCTCAAAATAATTAGAGATATTTAAAGTCGATTAAATTATTACACAATATCTAAGTTTTTCTTATTTTGAGAAAGTCATTGAAGTTAAATAACTGATATGGGAGGACATATATATTTTGAGTAATATAGATTGGTTATATTATATTGTGTTAGTATTGAATTTATTTTAGAAATTTAATCTTGATATGATTATAGAATGTGATACCAATCTTGAATTTATTGAAAGTTATCTTGGATTATAAATACATACATACATACATACATACATACATACATACATACATACATACATACATACATACATACATATATATATATATGTGTGTGTGTGTGTGTGTGTGTGTGTGTGTGTGTGTGTGTGTGTGTGTGTGTGTATCATGTTAAAATTTATGGATGTAATTCAAAACTAGGGGAATTAGAAGACTATAGTTATTTTGTTGACAAAGAGAATAGAAAGAAAGTAATCAAATGATTACTCAAGAATATTATGAGTTAAAGAAGACAATCATGGTAAGATCTAAGTAATTGAAGGGTATTTTATTAATAGTTATTACAAATAATTTCTTTTATTAGATGCTTTGAGTGGATTTTCTAAAGTTGATTGGTCTTTCTAATTATGATGTTCTAGCAATTTACAAAATCATAAGTTAGAAGTTGATTTTCTCAAATGAGAGAGATTAGTTTTGAATTATCTAATTGAATTATCCAGATAATTCAGAGTTGGCTTGACTCAACTCAAACTTAGAAGTTAATATCTTGATCATACAATGGCACAAATATGATAATTATCTTAAAGAATAATTATGATCCAATGTACTTAGACAATAAAATCTTCACTTGGATTTTATAGAATTTTGGAGAATGTTAACCAAAGTTGCATAGTGGAAATATGGTGGTTGAGTCATTTAAAATTGATTGAATATATTAATTGTGTTACGATAGAAAATATGATTCTCCAATAAAAGAGGCTTTTAATCATAAAGAGAATGTGAGCATTATAGATTCTTAGGCTAGCCAAAATATGACTATATTGATTATGCTAAGTTTTTATCATATTATATTTAAGATTAGTTGATTGTTAATTAAATTTGATCTATTTATCAAGTATTTGAATAAGTCTAGTGTAATTCATTCTCTCCTTATAATCTCAATTCCGACATAGGAATCATGATATCGATACTTTACTATATAATTATGATCACCTTCATAACCATCTAATGATTTGATTTTAATCAAGGTGGACTATTATTTTTTGTGGAATCAAAACTCCATCATAGTATTTCTGCCGAATTCATTTTAAGCTCTATTCTAAACATAATTGATTTTAATAATTGATCTTACTGTAAGATTTTTGTATCCAAGTGATCCCAACTCAATCTTAAAGAAATATACATTTGTCTCAATCTCAAAGTCTTGATCATTTAATTAGTACTAATCTTATTAGCCTATATCTTAATTTTAAATATGATAGAAAGCTCCTGATTACATTGATTTTGATTGAGAAGAGATGACATCTTTATTTGTATATCGAAGGGGTACAATTCTAGAATTGACGTGAAGGTGCTGAGTTGTGCAGTATTCTTGAGAAAAGTCTGTGCTTTCACATAGATATGTGCTTGAGCATTGTAGTTGATCCGAGGGATCAGATTGCTTATAGAAATTTTAGTGATGTGATCATATATTTAGTTTGATAGAAATGTCGAGCTAAGACAAATTGGTATATGTAAGTCTTAGGTTGAATATCTTTAACTTTGGAAGATCTAGATTTCTTAAATTTTGAGAACGAAAATTTTTTTAAAGAGGGAGAATGTGAGAATCGATCCAATTGGATCCGATTCAAAGTGAAGTCAACAAGGCTTACCCACTTCACTATAATTTTTTTTTAAAAAAAAATTTGATCGGAATAGAGGAACCTTATCCCTTACCTGAACCATGGCCATGGGAGAAGATAAGTCCATGAGGGTGACTAGATAAGAGTCGTATGCCGATGAGAGATTGTTGGATGAATTACACCGATGAGATCTTGCTTTATCTAGGGATAATAGAGTCTATCCCCTTCTCATTCTCTTCTTGTTAAACCCCACCTCTTTCAGTTGATTTTCACTGCTGAAGCCTCTCCTGTCTCTCTTTTCCTTCTTCCTCATCTCTGACAACCACCATGCCACATTATTGAGCATCACTATCCCCCTAACACCCAGATTTTCCTCTGTTGTCCTATTTTTCTTTATTCTGACGATCACTATCATCACCGCCAAAAATTATCTGCCCAAATGAGCCATGCCACCGCCACCATTTCTAGTAAGCCTCCTCTCCTCTCCTTACTTCTTGGCCCTAGGTGCCGTTGCCACGGCACAAAGGAGAGTACCTCTTTACTTCTTTTTCCCTCGGCTATCCTGTCACTGCTGGCCAGATTGCTGCCTCTAGCCATCGCCATGCCACCACCATTGGTCATGGCAAAAAGAGAGAGAGAAGGGAGGGGAAGAAGAAAAAGAAGAAAAAGAAAGTAAAGAAAAAAGAAGAAAAAGGAAAAAAAAAAGAAGGTAGAGGGAAGTCAACCTTTTTTTAATCACTCTGTTGATTAGATCCCAATTTGATTGGATCTAAATCAATCCGAGATGTTCACATTTATCTCATGATCCAATCCAAACCATGATTTGAACTGAGATTCTCTCTCTTTGTTCTAAATCTCTCTAACACTAAAGGCTAATTTTTAAATTATCTAATCAGAGCCTTCGATGTCAAAGGAGCATCAGATCCAAAGATTGAGCTGCAAGTTAAAGGTCTTGATTTTTGGATCTGACCGGCAGTAAGTTCTCTTTTATTTCTAGATTTTTAGTATATATTTATATATATCTAAAAATTATATTTTGTACAAAAAAATATTAAAAATGTTTAGAAATTGTATTTTTTTTTGGAAGTATATCTTTTGTGCATGAAATATAATTCAAAATTATGGATCAAACATTGTGTTACCTTACCATGATTATAAAATTTGAAATAAAATGATTTCTTTGTTTTAATGTTGCATGACCTTTGGAAATAAGATTGCATATGTTTATCCTCGCATGAATTTTAAATAAAAATTATCCTATTACTTCTGAAAATGAGATGTGAAAAACTTAATTTGATGTTATTATGAAAATAAATATGATTATTTGGTTATGATGAAATTATGAGAAAAAGTATCTAGTTAGACTATGACCTGGGTCTAGCTAATGGGATTGATCATTAGCTATACATCATAAAGTAATTTCTCTTAAACCTAGCCAGTCGGAGTTTATTGTTGGTAGAGTTAGTCATTCTATACCTAGTCAGTCAGGGCTGATTGCTGACATATACTGATGCATCATGTGTTTATTTTTAGGACTAATTTCTTTGTCGTATCATGGGGTGAATTGTGGCCGTATGAATCAAATCTATTTTCCTTCTGGGCCTAGTTAGTAGGACTGATTACTAGTACATGCTGATAGATTATATTCTATATTCGGAGTTAGTCTCTTTTGGACATTGTCGTGGGATGGATCATGAGCATAGTCACGGATAGCTGAAAGATACAGAGAATTTTAAGTTTTATTATTATGCATGGTATATTTTGAAAATTAAAATTATGTTGGTTTATACATCTATTGTTGTTAATTATTATATTTGGAAAAAAAATTTAATCCTACTTGACCCCTCAAAGATATTGGTAACTTACTAGATCTATAAAGCTCATTCTCTTTTTTTTTTTTTTTAGATCCAAAAAAAATATATGGGGGCTGGGACCAAGCAGTGAGGAGCATAAGATCTTTGAGAACATTTACTTTTTGAATAAATATTGATCTTCATTTATGTTAATAAACCTTTCGAGTTATTAGTGAACTATTTTTATTTGAATTAGTAAAATTAGAAGTTTGCTTTCAATACCACTGCCTGAGTATGGTTTGATATGATATTTTGAAAGAAAAGACAGATCTTGAATGTCTAAGGGATTAAATCCTACAGACATGCGGCCATCTGTCGTGCGCTTGGCCCGGGCCTTGAGCCGGGCATGGAATATCCTCCAAAAGATTGCTCATCTGCTTCCAAACCAGGCCTAAGGATCAGGATCACTTGCCTGTAGGTGGCCTTTCCACGGATATAAACTTATTCTCATTTAGGCGGCTTACTAGTGATTGCATCAGCTTGACCTACATATGTTCAAATAAATTTGGGCGTGGTCATCTGCTACGACTAGTGGTTATCACTGTCCAGGCCAACTGCCTCAGCTCTAGAATATCAAAGACCAGGTCCGTAAGCGTTTAGGCCGGCATCGTTTTTCTTTTCTGTGATATAGCCATCGCATTCCATTACGTGTTGCTCGAGAAGACTTGCATATTACGAATTGGACTATTGGAAGCTCTTGTATGCAATTTGTCTCGACTAACATGTTATGGAATGCGACGGCTGGAAGCTGGTAGAGGGAACTTCCCATCCTTGGATGGCATGACTTTCCTGACGGTGTATCGAGGTCATGCTGTCGCACATCTCTGAGTAAAGCTTTCTTGCAGTGTCTCCCACTCTTAAAGCCAGTGTTCCACCACCATAGGCTCTCGCTCCTTTGAACTTTCTCAACGACAAAGTCATAGGACACGGTATGAACATCTTGGAAAGGTCAAGGTCACCGTAAAAGATCTGTTGTTTACTGTTGCTTACTAAAGGGTTCGGTCTGGGAGCTGGTGATATTTCTGGATTGTTAATCCGGCCTGATATTAGTTTAGCATTTTTCAGTCTCTCGGCCTGAGCAAGGATCAAATGATACATCCCATTCCTGTTTTTAAGAATCCAACAAAAGTTCTGGCGGCCAGCAGAGAGCAAGTACTAATTATTAATCCGGCCTCATGTCAGTTTAGCATTTTCCAGTCTCACGGCCTTAGCATGGATCAAATGATAGATCCCATTACTGTTTTTAAGAATCCAACAAAAGTTCTGGCGGCTAGCAGAGAGCAAGTACTAATTACTAAAAGAATTTTAAAAAGAAACGAAGAAAAACACTGAATTTCACATCTTTGCATTGACTATCATCAGGCTCCGATGATATAGGATGACTTGTGTGAAGATTCTTTATGAGTGGGGACGTGGCAATGAATTGGATCTGGTCATGGTGCTAGTCAGGTCAATAAAAGACCGCTACCTACTTCAATAAGGCCGGTCCGGGAGAGTCGTTCCTACGTATTAATAATTCTTGTGACGCTTTAATATGATGGGACAAATCTTATAAAAATAAATATTACAAACCTCGGTGCACTACAATTATAAAAGTCTATGCCTGTTCCCTTTGTGTTTTAGTGTGGCCTTTTTAAATTAATGACTCATCGTTTGATAATGCCAGCTGTCGGAGTACCTGTTCACACACCTGGTATAGGTTGTGTTTTGATAGCTTTATCGTATAGCAAGTCCACCACAAGAAAAAACCATAGATAATATATAATATAATAAATTTAAGTGCAAGGGAGGGGTGGCCAGAATAATCAGCTAGTGTAGATATGAGAAATTCTTTGTGAGCTGCATGTGCGGTGCTCAAGGCGCCCATCATGATATGCACGATGATTGATTCATATATGAAGCTATACAGCAGCATAAATATATATATATATATATATATATATATATATATATATATAAATATATATATATATATATATATATATATATATATATATATATATATATATATATATATATCCGACGGCTGCATGAGCCAATCACCATACGTGGGGTGTGTTCGCATACTGTTTATGGTGCATAAAAAGTTTTTTAAGCAAAAGAGATGGCCCGAGTTTGAGCACGATCTGATCCAATATAGCTGAGATCAAAACAACCCATACATTGGGTGGCTATATATAGTACTGTATGTGTGTGTGTGTGTGTGTGTGAGAGAGAGAGAGAGAGGAGCAAATAGACTTGCGAGATAGTTGTTGTGTCTGTGGTATATTGTATTGTGTAATGTTATATATATTATGTTACATTATATTATTTTATGTTGCACAGCAAATTATGTTATATACTATACTGTACTATATATATCATATTATATTATGTTATGTTATATTATGCAAGAGGGTAAAATACTATGGTACATAATATACTATCATATGGTTAGATTAAATTTTATATATTTTGTATGTAAGTTTCATAAAACATTGCCGAGCTGGGCCGGGTTAAATTTGATGAGCACAAGGCCGATCCAATTTTTAATCAAACCTAAGTTTCTCAACTCTGCCCGGCCTGTTGAGCCGGAACCCTTTACTCAGACCTACCAAAGTCTGATTAGCAGGCCTGGTTTGGGGGCAACTCATGGAATGACAACACTTTTTCTGCTTACTTTAATTATCATTGCTCCCTTTGAATTGGCACCATGGAGCGTGCCACTAAAATGAAGACAACTGCTTGAGCGATCGGTGATTTTTTCTGAGTTTCCATAGCATTTGTTCTTCTAATACTTATTGGCATGTTCGTTATATTTAATAGGTTATTATTGCCATTGAGTTGCTCTCCTCCTGAATTCTTCTACTTCTCCTTGGTCAACTTAAGCATAACAGGTATAGGAACTACTGAAGGGACTAAAGAAACAAGAACAACAACTACTAATTCATCAGCCAATATATTCCCGAAAAGTCGAAAACTAAGAGATAAAGGTTTTGTGAAATCTTCTAGGATGTTAATTGGTAAAAGTATTGGGGTTGGTTGAATGTATTTTCCGAAATAACCCAATCCTTTTTTGGTAAGACCCGCATAAAAATATGCCGCTGACGTGGGTAAAGCTAAAGCAACAGTAGTATTTATATCATTCGTAGGCGCAGCTAACTCCCCATGAGGTAATTATATGATTTTCCAAGGTAAAAGAGCACCTGACCAGTTAGAAACAAAAATAAATAAGAACATAGTTCCAATAAAGGGAACCCAAGGACCATATTCTTCTCCAATCTGAGTTTTGCTCAAATCTGTGGTGCAAAATTATACTAATGGAAGGAAGTTTGTCATGTTTCTGAGTCTGCCCGTATGCAGTGTTCTAGTTCATACTTACCTGGTGTATCCTGCCAGCGAGACTCTCTCATAATATAGGCACAGAAATTATGATAATCTGTATAATTTTCAAATTTATTATGGCAGCCTCTCCACACACACCGCCCTTCTTCGCATGCTTCACATGTCAACCTCTCCACACGGTTGCTTAATGTGTTTAGCTGGGTACAGCTGAGCATTGAATGCATCATGAGCACACTTGTTCAACTCAAATTTATTTAACTTACCTCCACCAGTAGATGGTGCCGTTAGACAAGTGCAAGGTCCTACAGTGGATAACTGAACAGAAAACACCCATCGTGAGCACATTTATTTGCACCGCGAGAAAAAAATTAATAATCAATTTATCATTATCAATATCATCATCAAAAATTCAACAAAAATTATTTTATTATTAATTATTATTATTAATAACGATGGATTGCTACCGTCGTAAATAAAGATAATTAACAATGATATTAATGATAAAATTTCATCGTTAATAATTTTAATTTTTTTAATTAAATTATTAAAAAATATTAACGACGATGATTTTATTGTTATTGTCATCGCTAATAATTTTTATTTTTTTAATTAAAATTTAAAAAATTATTAACGACGATAATTTGCATCACTAATGTCGTTGCTAGTAGTTTTTAAGTTTTTTAAAAAAATCTTAATTAAATATTTTAAAACTTACTTTAATCACAATAATAAGCAATAATATTTTTTAAAGCCTATTATAAATAAGATAACAATTATGTAACGTAATCATAAATATAAAATTAATTATATTATATTAAAACTATAAATTATATAATTTTACATACAGATGCTGCTTTATAAGTATCAAAATTGCATACATATCAAAAAAAAATTATGTACGATCCTCTTCATCATCCTTCTCATCCTTCTTCTGCTCCTATACGTTCTCTCTAGCAGTTGATGAATGAAAGCTGGATATTCCAGCATCCTGTAATGAAAAAAAATAAAGTATTATTAATAAGTTTCGATACAAAAATATATTTATCGATACAGAAACATATATTTCAATATACTATCTTGATTCTTGAACAAATTATTCCAACACATTCTATTTAATGATATGGAGCTATAGACACCTCCGATCTATTGTTTGGATGGTTAGATTGAATTTTATCCCTTATATCTCTTTTTCGAATTCAAACCTAAACATATGAAGCTTCTAAATATAAAAATTTAAAATAAGTAAAAAAAATTATTAATAAATTTATCTGCTATGATGGCTGTAACAACGAGTCCAGCTGATCGTGCAGATATGAGTCCTAGAGAATCTCAACGATCATATCATAGATGGCATCCGAAAGCTCTGAGGTCGCTGGCTCCAAAATCTTTGTACGACCTTCTCCATATGTGAATCAGCCCATGTCTGGATCATTAAGTCGTGAGAGAAGGACGTCGACAAAGATCCTCGAGCTAGTGGAGGGTCGAAGCTGTAGCCGAATCCTATGATCCGGCTCCTACTCACCGCTCTGGTGGCTCTAAGCTATCCCTCGAGGTCAAAGAGGAACAGAGAGGATGGATCCTCGCCATACCGTGATACGAGATACTCCGCATAATCTGCCTATACAGTTTAAAAATTCATCAGTCCATATATATCAGTATATATAAAAATTTAATAAATAATATTTTAAGTTGTTATCATGATCTATCGAGAATGAAAATCTAAGTAATCATCGGTCCTTTTAGACTGGTGTGTGGCCTCCTATATCTGTAGTTGTCCTGATACACAATTCAACTGTCGTATCTATAATAAATAAATAATAAAATTAAATTAGTTAAAATATATATAATTAATTCAATATGAAATTAATTTAAGGATAGAATTTTTATCAATCTATCGACCACAATATGTGTGCCAATGGAGCCATCAATGTGCTTGATCAGATGCTACTGGATGGACCGATTCTATCATGCCCTCTACTGCCTATCAGAGTACTCTTCAGTACTCCACTGGTCATAGAAGACCTCCCATATATCCATCTGTATCTAGTGATTTATGTAAAACTTTCAATCCAATTGTGACTCGGAACTGGAGTGCTCTATAGTAGACTATCGAAAGCTATACAGCCCATTCCGAAACCTCCACGTGGCCACCTCCTCGAAGATCCAAAATTTCTCTTAAACCTTCGATTTATCATTTGATTATTATAATTACTTAAAGAATTAATTATAATTTTCAAACTATCCAAACTGGACAATAAATTAACTAATGTACATAATTCGTTGATCCATACAAAAATAAATAAATATATGGATACCGTAGAATATGTATATAAATCAAAAGATGGGTCTATCATTATATGTAATATAATATTTTTAAAATTTTTAAAATACTGAGTTTCTAAGTAAAGAACATCATTGCAAATGGAGATGGTCGGGACGCGTGTCCCATGCATGCGGACTTGGAGCGTGCCAGATAACTGAGCTGTGCAAGCACACCAATATGACATCTAGACAAATCCCATCCTGGAGGTTTTAAAGTATCGAGTGGGATTGCAAATAGGATTAGAAATAGACCGAGGTGGGCCAGGCCACACTCCTTGAGTCTGGACTGAAAATTTTTTTGGACTTCGGACTGGAATTAGGGCCTAGAGTTCCATCGTCGAGCTGCTCTAGCTACTACTGAAATAGATAAGCAGGCTCAAATCGGTCTGACGGTGATCCGATCTCGAACTCCTACCATCGAAGGTAATAGGGCTACTCTCATTGGAGAGCTTTCCAAAATAGTTCCACATCTCAAGAATAATATTAATTTAAATAATATTATTGATAATATTATTTAAATTAATCATATTATTTATTTAAATATTATTAATATTTAATTAATAAAATTTAAATTTAAATATTATTAATTTAAAATTAATCAGATAAATATAATTTTAAATATTAAAAATTTAAAAAGATAAAAATAGGTTGTGGTGATCGTGATCGCTCATCACTAAAAATCACTTGGCAGCTCCGACGATGGTGCAGGTTCGATGGCGGATCTATGGCACGATGCTCCGACGGCTGGGCATCCGAAGGGGGAAGGGGCAGGGGGAGAAGGGGGAGGCGACGGAGGGCTTGATTTGGCAAAGGGAGGGGCGGGTGGAGAAGGGGAGGTGATGAAGGGCCTAATCCGATAAGGGGAGGGGCAGTTCGACGAAGGGAGAGGTGGTGGGGGCCCTGATCCGACAAGAGGAGGCTGATCCGACAAGGGGAGGGCTCGGAAACACATGATCCGGTAAGAGAACACCGGATCGGAGGTGAGGATGGCAGCACGGGGGCTGGGGGGAGGAGATCGTGTGCTCTGACGGTGCGGCAGGGAAGAAGGAGGGCCAGAGGTGGGGGGAAGAGGGGAGACGAGGGCAATCTGACAAGGGGAGGGCTCGGGAACATATGATCCGATGAGGGAACATCAGATCAAAGGTGGGGACGGCGGTGCGGGGGCTGAGAGGAGGAGGTTGGGTCCTCCAACATGATGGGGGAGAAGGAGAATCAGAGGCAGGGGGGAAAGGGAAGGTGGGGGGAAGAGGGGAGGCAGTCGAGGATCTGGAGGGTGTTCTTAGGGTGCACTATTAGCGATGGCTAACTTTCATCGCTAAAGCCATCACTAATAGATATTTTTAAAATTTAAATTTATAGCGACTACTTTGACATTACTAATAAGTATTTCATTAATAATTCGCCAACCTTTTAGCGATGGAAAAAATTTTTGTCACAACATTCCGTTGGTAAATCTTAGTATTAGCGGTGACACATTCAGCATCGCTAAAAGTCATCACTAATACTTCTTTTTCTTGTAGTGTTGCCTCAAATAATCTAGATTAGAAACTTCAAGCAACAGGAATTTCTACTAGATAGATCTATTGGAAAAAGATAACCCATTAGAATTACGGAAGCAATATCCCTTTTTTCCATATATGCAAATAATATAACAAACTCTAAGAAAATCAAATAAATAATTTAACAAACACAAGAGATACAAGATTTTTTACGTGAAAAATCTTTCGAACACCAAAGAAAAAAATGATGGGACCACCAAGCCCTCTCTTAAATATTCTACTATCAACAATTTAGAGATTACAACTTATTTATTCTTATCTAAACAAATTAAATGATCATTACATCAAGAGCCAAGAATCTTAGTTTAAACAATAATATCACTAGAGAGAAATATGGATAACAATAAATGATGGAAAGATCTCACTAATAATTTGTTTAATGCTTTCTAAAAGATCTTTAGAGATGCCTTTGATTTCTTCCAAGAAATCCTTGAAGATAGCTTACATTAATCTTGGAGTTACAGATGAACTTCACAAATCCAATACCTTGATTTCTTCTCTCTTCCTCTTGCTGTTGCACTTGTCGAGATCGCTTGAAGAGAACTCCTTCCTCTCTTAGCAGGACACCATGGAGAAAGTAGGTATCTTTTTTATTTTATTATCTTGTTATTTTATTTCCATCAAAGGAATGATTCACCTTCTACTTGGATAACCAACAATATCATATTGATAGATTTTTATAAAAAGACCCCAATTATTATAGTGTACTATAAGAATGGATCCCACTTATAAGAAGGGATATCTAACAAACTTCCACTTCTAACTTATGAGGAGGGCATCACCAAACCAATCCCACCTTTGATTGTTAATACTCATGCTTCTTCTTGGCTAAGAATCTAGTCATTATATCCAAACTATTTTTTTCAGTGTGAATCTTGTCAAGCTATAGAAGAATCCTCTTAAGCACATCATGGATCTAATGATATATTACAACTATATGCTTGGACTGCGAGTGGAAACTCAGATTTTTGTTAAGGTGGATAGCACTTTGACTATTACAATAGAGCACATTCTTTTGTTGCTTGACATCCAACTCCTATAAGAATCTTTTCATCTATAATAATTCCTTACACACTTTGGTCATCGCAATGTACTCAATTTCAGTAGTAGATAAAGCAACACACTTTTGTAGCTTTGATTACCATGGCACTACTTCTTTTGCAAAGATAAACAAATATCCCAAGGTAGACTTCCTAAAGTCAATTTTTCCAGCTATGCATGCATTTGTGAAGCCTTCTAACATGTGTTGACCACCTCCAAAGCATAAACAAACTTGGAATATACCTCTGAGATAGCGAAGAATGCACTTAACTACTGCTCAATGCTATTTTTTCAAATTTGAAAGGAAACTACTTACTAAACCAACTGCATGAGCAATGTTGAGCCTTGTGCACACCATAGCATGCATTAAACTTTCCAATGCCAATCCATAAAAATTTATTTTTATTTCTTCCTTGTCTTTTTCACTTGAAGGATTTGCTTGGAGCTTAATTTAAAGTGGCTTCCAAGTACAATCCCACCAACTTTACTTTATCCATTTGAATCTTTCTAGCATCTTCTCAATGGAGCTTTCTTGTGACAACCATAGCTTTCTAATCTTTCTATCATGAGAGATCTTTATACCCAAGGATTGTCTTGCCAACCAAAATCCTTCAAATCAAAACAAAAAAAAACTTGCAAGCTCTTGCTTCAACTTGAAAATTTTGTTAGCATCTTATCCAACAATCAATATGTCATCAACATATAATAAGACAATAATAAAATCAGCATTAAGAAACTTTTTAACATAAACAAAGTGATCTGAAGTGATTCTCTAATACCCATGGTCCAGGGTCAATTTTTTTTTTCTACTATTGGTGAGGTGTTTGCTTTAGGCTGTACAAACTCATTTTCAATTTGCAAATCATGTCTTCTTTCCCCTTGACCTTGAAGCTTTTCAGTTGCTCTATATATATTTCTTCTTCCAAATCATTATGAAGAAATGCAATCTTCATATCTAGTTGTTCGATTTTTAGGTTCATGCTTGCAGCCAAGACAAAAAAGATTCGAATAGATGACATCTTCCCAATCAATGAGAAGATCTCTTTAAAGTCAATCTCCTTTGACATGCTTTTGATTCAAGATCGTGAGCCGAAGGTCATAATAATCGTCACATACTTATGATGAACTCTTCCCACAAGCATGCAAAGCATGTCATTATGATATCATAAAGCAATAGTGAAATAAAATTCACATAATTAATATTCAATTTAATTTAAATAATCAAGGCAAATATTTTATAAAATAAAATTTTATAGTTTTTCATAACTTTAATAAATCCTAATCTAAAATAAAGATATCAATTTTTTCTTCTAAATTGCTCTTGTATATAGAATCTCCAAATCAAGCTACTCTTTTGAATTTATAAAAATAGTAAAATATAGAGTAATGAGTTAGATAGCACAATAAATAATATACACTTTAGCTAAATAAATTCAATAATAATAATATCCTGAAAATATACATACAATATATATTAATTCAAAATATATAACATAATCAAATAAGATCCAAGCAAATCTATTTTTGTTCATAAATCAATTTCTTTCAAAAATCACATTCATCTCGACGGACATGAACTAAATCAAAGTGCCACTACATAATGCTCAATGGTAGTATATCAAAATACCAGCCCACAACCTCTATTGATAAGATATCCAAATATCAGTGCATATCCTCCACTAGTAGGAAATCAAAATATCAGTACATAACCTCTACTGATAGGATATCAAAATATTAATATATAACCCCTACTAGTAGGTATCAAAATATTAGGGCACAACTACTATTGATAAGATACCAAAATACCAACATACAATCTCTATTGGTAAGGTATCAAAATACCAGCACACGATCTCCACTTATAGGGTATTGAAATGCCAACGCACAATCTCTACTAATAATGTTCGATACATAGTCAAACTATGAGTCAACATCTATCTCATATCAAAATATTATTTCATATTCTAATTGGAATAGTTATAAATCAGACAATATCGAAATCAATCAATATAATCCATAGCAAATTCAATATGATTGATCATAAATCATCTGGTATATTGAAAAAAAGATATATTCAACAATCCAAAATACTATGCATCGAATTTATAAATCATAAATAAATCAATACAAAAAATATTTTATAAATTACTGATAAATCTAGAAAAGATATAGTATTACTTACCTCACATATACTCTAACAAATCTACATAATTTTCTAACTTTTTTTTAAAAGTTTTTAATTCATAAATTGCATCACAGTATCCCACTGCTAGACATCTTTTTGTTGAAATAACTATACACCTATGTATAATTAAGTTCAATAATTAGAAAAAATATAAATAATCAAGAAAGATATGATGAATGGTAGTCATATCCTATAATTTAAATCAGTCTAATCATGTTAATTTTATCCAATCAAATATGATCAAATTAGTAGTGTTCAACAAAAGTCAAGATAGAGGCTAACATGATGCTCAGTAATCAAAGGTCAGTTTGATCAAATTATTTTATTTAATCAAGATTAAATTAATTAGATACAATTGACTCCAAAGAGATCAAATAAATTAAATCTGATGAAATCCAAATTTAGTCAAGGTGGATGTCGATATACTGTCCAACAATCATAGATCAAGATTTTTTACTAAGTTCGATCAAAATCAGCAAAAGAAAGTCCTTTACTCGATCAATATTAAAGAGAAAAAATTTTATAGAGAGAGAAATAATTCTAAAAAGAGAAAATAAAATTTTCTAGAGAGAAAATAGGGATAGAAGCTAGAGAGAGAAAGTGGAGAGAGAAATAATTCTAGAGAGAAAGAGAGAGGGAATAGAGAAGAGAGAGAAACTCTTTCTCTCTCTCCCTTTTTTCTTTTCTTTTTCTTCTCTTATTTCTTTTCTTTCTTTTTTTCTCTTTTTTTTCTTTTTCTTTCTTCACTCTTCTTTTTCTTCGTTCTTTCTAACGGAATAGGGGACCTTGGGGTCCCCATTTGTTCCCTAGATCATGGAGCACAATCGAAACAACTATGATCAATGGTAGCTGAGGGTACAATGGTGTCCAAACATTCTAGACCGACAGTTGGCGGTGACCATTAGTGCTAAAAAAATCAAAAAAAGGAGGGATTGAACCAAGAAAAAAATAGAAGATTCTTTTTTCTAATTTTCCAACAAAATCGACTGTCAATAGCATTATCTAACATTATGGGAAGAAGGAGAAAAGAGAGAAGGAGAGATGTTGGGGCTTATCTTAGGCTCTGGCAGCTCTCCAGTACTGATTTCTAATGGGCATGATGATGGCTTCCAAGAAAAAAATTCTAGCGATTCAGTGGTGAACTCTGTGAACTTAGACTTGGGATCAGGAGGAGGGTGGAGGGGTTGTTAAATAGAGCAAAAAGGAGGTTCCAATGTCCTCCTTGGATTAGAAGTCCACCAATGGAATTGTGAGGGAAATAGTTCGAATACAATGGGAATTCTTCTTCCCATTGTATTGTTTCTCTTTTTTTATTTTCTTTTCTACTACTTGAAGATTCGTGCGGTTGTTTTGATTGGGGTTAGGATATTATATCCTTCCTTTGATCAAATCCTTTTACAATTAATCTTACTTTGTATGTTAAATGCATGCTCTTTTCTTCAATATTCAACCAGAACATCCACTCATTTTTATATACTTTCTTTCCTTTTGACAACTTTACTAAATCAAATATGTGATTCTTATGCAAAGATTCTATCTCATCTTGCATAGCTCTCAACCATTCTTCACTTTTTTCACCCACTTAGATTTTTTTATAGTTTTCTAATTCACCTATATCAGTGAGCATAATATATTCATTGGAAGAATATCTTGTATATTGCTTGTACACTTTAGTAGACTTTCTCAACTGTGACATGGCCAGTGGCTCTTGATGGAGTTGCTCCCCCACTTCTTTATTATCGACATCAACTGTTGAGGTATCATCACCTGCACTACCACCATCACTAGCTTCTATGTCTCCTCCACCATCAAGTGTCATAGGAGGAAACACTAGATCCAAGTTAATAATATCATACAAAGAGGTTTGGGACACCTTCTCTTCTTTAATATCTTTAATGGTTTGATTTTTGAAGAAGACCATATACCTCTGATTTTTACTATCTTATTTTTTGGATCCCATAGCTAATAGCTAAACTCTTTATGCATATATTCCAAGAGAATGCTTTGCTTTATTTTGATATCAAGCTTAGATCTCTCATCCTTAGGCACATGGATAAACATCCTACAACAACTTTAAGTGCTTGTAGGAGATATTCTTTTCTACCCATACTCTTTCGAGAACATCACCATCCAAAAAAGTCGAGAGGGATAAATTAATCGAGTCAACGGCTATCCTCATTGCCTCTCCTAAAAGAGCTTTGGCAATTTGGCATGAGAAAGCATGCATCAAACCATCTCTACGATAGTCTAGTCATCCTTTCCACTACATCATTATGCTCAATTATCTTGGGCATGGTCTTCTCATATCAAATGCCATGACTTCTACAATATGCATCAAATGGCTCCAAAAATTCACCTTATTTATTGGAACGGACGCACTTGAGAGACCTTCTTGTTTCTCTTTCAACCTTCGTATGCAACTCCTTGAATGCATCCAGGATTTTGTCTTTGCTCTTTAAAGCATAAGCCCAATTTTTTTTGAAACAGTCATCTATAAAAGTAACAAAGTAGAGAGTATCATAAAGTATCTTCATAGTCATAAGGCTACAAACATCAGAATGAATTAGGTCTAAAACATGCTTTCTTCTATATGAAGCATTTCTAAGAAATGAAGTTTTATGTTATTTGCTAGCAAGACAATGAACACAAGGATTTAAATACATACCTCTCAAGTCAAGTGGCAACTTCCTTTTACAAGAATCTGGAGCTCTTTTTCACTCATGTAAGCAAGTTGTTTATGCTATAGCTCAATTGATAAACTTTCTTCACTTGTATTCACCTCGCCCTTGCATAATTTAGCCTCCATCTATAGATTGTGTGACATTTTTTTCCTCTTGCCAAAATAAGAGAGCCTTTAGTAAGCTTCCATTGACTTTTGCCAAACTTGTGGTTATAGCCTTTTTTATCAAACTTTCCAACTGACACCAAATTTAGTTGAATGTTCAGCACATGCTTTATATTTTGTAGCACTAACTTACAATCGAGATTGGTCTCCACATGAACATCTCATATCCTCACTATCTTTTATGTCTTGCTATTTTCAATTCTAACTATATCGAAGTCGCTGGGTTTGTATGTTGCAAAGAAGTCTTTTTGTGGGGTAGCATAACAAGAAGCACCCATATCAATCATCTAACTTGAGTCTTGATATGTGAGATTAAGGCATGTCTCTTTGTATGAAGAGAGTATAATCATATCATTTTCAACCATGGTGGTGCTGGAGTTTCTAGCTTCAAACTTTTCTTTGTCCATCTGTTTCTTTTGTTCCTTCTTGAAGTTGCAGCATTCTTTCTTCATATGTTCTGGTTTATAGCAATGATAGCAAGTGAGCTCCTTCCTTAACTTTCATCTGCTTTTGAACCTCTCACAACCTTGAAGATTTTGACTTTTGCTTATCCCTTGATTTTGCATAACAAGAGCTTTTGAATGAGAAGCACCCAAAGCTTTTCTTCTTGTTTCTTCATTCAACATGCTTGCAGTTACTTGGCTTATGATCATAACACCTTTTTGAGTAGAATTGCTAAGAGCCACCATGTAAGTCTTTCTGGCAATGAACTAGGAAGTAGCAAAGCCTACAATCACTACGACAAAAAATAAATTTTTTGACAAAAATATAATCATCATCCAAAAATTTAATTTTGTCATAAAAAGTTTTTGATGATGAAAAAAATGTCACATCACTCGTCATGAAAAGTGCATCGCTAAAGACATAACATGATGAAAATAATATTTCATCATCTAATATATATTAATTATGATGAAATTATATTTGTTACCAAATGATGTAATATTTGGTGATGATTTATTCCATCACAAGAAATTAAAAATTTTGGCATGAAATGATGTATTTTTTATCATCCAAGGTTAATTACTAGAAACATAAACATAGCCATCAACAAAAAACATAATTTCATCATAAAATAGTTTTGATGATGGAAACAAACCATCATAATGCTCATCATTGAAAGTGTATCACTAAAAATGTAAGATGATAATAGTAATATTTTGTCACCAAATATACATTAATTATGATGTAATTATATGCATCACTAAATGATACAATATTTGGTGATGAAATATTCCGTCACAAGAAATTGAAAACTTTATCATGCTATGGTATATCTTTCATCAGTAAAGTTAACTTTTAGTGATGTAAAAACGTTCATCATCATAGATGTTATATTTTTATGACAAAATTATTCATCATGAAAAGTTTAAACATTTTGTCACCAAAGAGTATATCATCATCACAAAAAGATTCTATAACAAGTCTCTTATGAAGTTTTCTGACACAATAGCTTAGATTTCATATTTTGTCATTCAAGGTTTTATAATTTTGTGATGTATGATATTTCATCATAAATTATTGAATTTAGTGATGAATAAAGTTTGTCACTAAAATATTATTTTTTATATTTATAAATTGATAAAAAAAATTTATCATGAAATATTATAGTGATTTGTGATGAGTCAAAATACATCACTAAATGCTAAATTCAATGATAAAAAAATATCACCATATAGATACTACATTTGAGGAATGTATGGTGATATTAAATTTTTATCATTCAATAAAATAATAATTTCATGATGCATCAAATTTTATCACAAAATATTGAATTTTTTTGAAACTAAATTTCATCACAAAAAATATTGCATTTAATAATTAAAAAATAATGATAAAAAATATTTAATCATCAAAATATTAAAATTTTTTTTGATGAATTATATTTTATTATAAATAAATATCCATTTCCCACATCAATAAAGCTCATAAATATTCATGACATCCATTTTTTTATAAAAAAAGAGATAATGTTCCATGCATAGTATTAAATGATAAATAAAAGTGATAATATAGTTCAACTTGAATTTGAAGAATCTCCAAAAATGTCAGAACCATAAGAGCCACAATCATCATCATCAATCTACTTATAAAATATAAAAAGTAGTTAAAGAATTATAGTATAAAAGTTGGATAAAAGATACTAAATTTTTTCTTATAGAAGAAAATTTATTGAATTGATTACAAAAAATAGTTTAAAAATAATATGTTAGAAGAAAATTTATTGAATTGATTACAAAAATAGTTTAAAAATAATATGTTACCTATGTTTTACCATATACTGGGAGAGGTATGTGGAGTAGATGCATTAGATACTATAGATGCAAGTATATGGTCATATTAATCTTGACGAGCTAATATAGCAGCCATCTATGTCATGACATCCTCTAGCTTAGATTGATAAGTTTGTATCTCCTTTCTTAGCTCATTTTGAATTCTATCGGCTTCCTCTCGAGTTTTTTGAAGAGCCACCTCCAACTCTAAAGTTTTTTTGCTGTTTGAATAAGTTGTTGGTTTTGGACCATCCCCAAAATCTTTAACATATCTTGAGTTTATCCCAAGAATATTATTATATATTATAGCTCTGTCATTTTATTCTGAAACAAAAGATAATTATTAGTTTAACCTCCCAAGTAAGATAAGAACAAAATTTATTTTATAAAATATAATATTTTCTTACCTAAGCCTCTTCAACTTTCTTGCATACCTATCCCTTATCTTCTTTATATCAAGTGTCATGGAAGAGCTCCATCCTAATTATCTCTTTACTAGTATCTTTATCATGCTATATAATTAAAACCATAAAAAAATAAAGATTAGCTTGAAAATTTTAAATAATATGTATTGAAACAAATATTAGAGTTCTTTTTTATGTTATGCAAATTAAAATTATGATACTTACATTCTCATAACAAAGTGGCACAAATGCCCTAGATCCTTCATTATGTAAAATAGTCAACTTCTTTCAATTTTTTTGATTTTTTGCATATTTTTTCTTCATAACATATTTAAATTTATTAGTTGATATGCCTTAGTATCAAAAAAAAATAAAATCAACATTAAAAAAAAATTCAACCTGAAGAACTGTACCTTGAGTTTGTCGTCATTCCACATCATATAGAGATCTTTCCAATTTTTTTGACAAATCCTATGGGGGCAATCCTGAAGTGTTTCTTTCAAAGTGTTATGTTTCTTGAAATACAAGTATAGTCTATATCGCACTTGCCTAGATAAGTTCACTAACATCTTTTCACATCTTTTTTTTATATGGCCCATCTCTAATTGTAGATTAAACTTTAACTACAAAAATATACACATATATAATCTTGTTATTGTTTTGATAGAAAGTAAATACATTACATAAAGAAAAATAATAAATAAAAATATAAAGCCTTAAATAACTTTTTGATTACATGGAGGTGCTCAAATGCTTCATTTTTTTTCTTGATCATTGATCTCCTTCCATTTCGTTGGCACTAGGATGAACTCCCAAGAAATGATCCCTACTTTAGATGATAACTTAGAAGAGTACACATAACTTATGGGTCTCTCCTTCTCTTTATGAATTTCAATAGTTATTTTTTTATATGCTTTAATATTTTTTTCAAGATCTTTCTCTTGTGTTGGACCTCGACCAATCCTAGAAGAAATGGAGTCTACATCTACAAAAGGATTAGTACTTAATAATTCTTTAGATAGGTTCATATGCCAAGAAAAAATATGGATAAAGTAACTCTATACTACATGTATTACATAAATAGAGGATGCAAATATAATAGAGTATTTGATACTTGAAATATTACTAATATGCTAGGAGATATGTGATGAGTGGTTTGCTCTGGCTCCAATAACCTAAATGAATCATTTGATATGACATCAGATATAGCAACTACTTCACTCACTGCCCTCCTATTTGCATGACCTGAATATTTATATAATTCAATTTTTCAATCATAATGTAAGAAAAGAAATAGAATTTTATATTAAATATATCAAGCAATAACATAAAATATTAAAAAAAATCAGCAAGCATATACTAACAATGTAATGAATTAACATATAATTTAAATAAATTATAAAACTTAAAAACTTACTAGTGCTGCTTGTACGTGTATCCTGAGTGGCTTACTTTAGCCCTAGTGATCTTGATGTATTAGTTGGCATGACATCGAATCGATGTAACAGTAATTACACTTGAAGCTCTTCTTAGCACGACTTTCTGATGTCATTAGTTAACTTATTATAAAAATATAAGAATACTAGTTAAAAAGTTTAATAAAATTAAAAAAAATTAGTAAAATTTGAAAATGATAAAAAATAGGTGATGCAAAATTCAAGTCACCAAAAACATAGATGTTTAGTGACCTAGGGTATTTGTTCATGTATTTACAAATTATTAGTGATGCTAAATTTTATCATGATATAGTAAATAGCATTGCTAAATAATTCCATTCATATGGTGGAAATTAGCATGCTGTTACTATTGTTATGGAAAGTAGTTACAAATAAGTTCTAACTTTTGAAAATAAAATAAGCATATGTGACATGATTTTTAAGTCACTAATAGATGTTTAGTGATATAAGATATTTCATCACGAACTGTATAAATTATTCATGATATTAAATTTTATCATGATATAATAAATAGCATCACAAAAAAATTTCCTCCATATGGTGGTAATTGGTGGCAAATATTTGATGATGCTATTATTTGTATCATGAGAAGCAATTATAGATAAGTTCTAACTTTTCAAAATAAATCAAAAAAGATAACATGAAATTTAAGTCACTAAAAATATAGTTAGTTAGTGATCCAGGGTATTCATCACCAAATGCACTAATTATTAGTGATGCCAAATTTTATCACAATATAGTAAATATCATTATAAAAAAATTTTCTCTATACAATGAAAATTAGTGTATGATATTTAGTGGTGCTATTAGTTTTATCAAAATAAATAGTTATAGATAACTTCTTATATTTGAAAATAAAATAAAAATAGATGACATGAAATTCAAGTCACCAAAAATATATATGTTTAATGATCTAAGATATTTCATCATAAAATATAAGAATGGTTAGTGATACTGATATCTGTCATGATATAGTTAATAGCGTCACAAATAAAATTTTCTCAATATGGTGAGAATAGGCACTAAATATTTTGTGATGCTATTACTTTTTTTTAGGAGAAGTAGTTATAGATAAATTCTTACTTTTGAAAATAAAAAAAAAAAAGTTGACATAAAATTCAAGTCACCAAAAATATAAATATTTAGTGACCCAAGGTATGTCCTCAAGAAATATACTAATTGTTAGTGATGCTAAAGTTTATCACAATATAGTAAATATCATCATAAATAAAATTCCCTCCATATGGTGGGAATTGATGCTACATTTTTTGTGACATTATTATTTTTGTCATAAGAAGCAATTAAAAATATCTTCTCACTTTTGAAAAAGAAATAAAAATAAATGACTTGAAATTCAAGTCACCAAAAATATAGATATTTAGTAATACAAAATATTTTGTCATGAAATTTATAAATTACTAGTGACGTTGAATTTTGTCATAGTATAGTAAATATCATCATAAAAAAATTTCCTCAATGTGGTGAAAATTGGTGCCAGATAATTATTGACATAATTTTATGACAAAAGTAATTTTTGTCAAAAACATTTGCTAGGTTTAGTAGCATGATGAATGCCAATTTTCATCATCAAATGTATACTTTTGTTGACCAAAGTTATGTTGTCATCAAAATTTTTATCACTAATAGTCTCTTTTATTATAATGAATACTTTATCAAGAGCCATTTTCATAGAAAAGAGTCAATTAACAATGCTTTGCATTTCATTGAGATGCTCAATAATAAAGGTCCCTTCTTTATATTTTAAATTGACTAGCTTTCTTATCAAAAAAGCTTTACCCCTAGCTGTTTTCCTCTTATACAGACTCTCTAGCTTCCTCTATAGAGAGTGTATAGAACTCTTATTGGAGGCATGGAGGAATATTGAGTCATCTAGCCATTGCCATATAAAACCTACAGTCTTTCAATCAAGCTTTTTTCCATTCTTTTTGACTCATGTTCTTGGGTTTTGCTGAATCACTTTGCAATGGAGCATCCGTATCCTTACACAATAAAAGATCTTCTATCCTTGACTTCTAAATTATCCAATTATTTTTATTTAAGCTAACTACATAACTAGTACTTGCATCCATATTCATACCATACCAAGAATCAATCAGGCTTTGTTACCATTTTGTTGGAAAAAGATGGCCCACTAGAATTATGAAAGCGATATCTTTTTTCTCTGTATGTGTAAATAATAGGATAAACCCCAAGAAAATCAAATAGACCATTCAATAAACACAAGAGATGCAAGATTGTTTATATAAAAAATCCTTCCAGTGCAAAAAGAAAAAACCATGAGGCTTCCATGCCCTCTCCCAAATATTCCATTGTCAATAATTTAGAGATTACAATTTGTTTGTTCTTCTCTAAACAAATTAGAGGATCATCACATCAATAGCCAACACTTTCGGTTTGTACAATAATACATGATTAGGAAGAAATATTGATAACAATAAATAATGGAAATATCTCACTAATGATCTATTTGATGCCTTCTGAATGATCTTTGGAAATGCCCTTAATTCCTTCCAAAATATCCTTGGAGATAGCTGGAACTCATGTTAGGGTTGTGGATGAACTTCACAAATCTAATGATGAATATCTTGATTTCTTCTTACTTCCTCTTATTCCAACCTTCGCCAATATCTCCTGAAGAGAGCTACTTCTTCCTCTCTTAATTAGTAGGACATCATGGAGAAAGTGAGCACCTTTTTTATTTTATTCTTTTTTATTTTATTTCCTATCAAAGAAGAATTCATCTTTTATTTGAGTAATCAGAGATATCACATTGATGGATTTCCATAAAATGACCCAAATCAGTATGGTCTATTATAAGAATAGGTCACACTTATAAGGAGGGATATCCAACAAGATCAACTTCTTTTATTCTTTGGACAGCCGAAAACAAATAAGCATCCATTGCTTTATAAACAGAAGGGGAAACAATAGGATTCCTTTAAAAAAAAATCCCAGCAAATGAATGACTGATCTTTTGTAAGAAAAGCATGCGAACAGCCCCAACTTCTTCTTTATCTTTTGTGTACATGAAAACTACTCATAGCGTACTTAAGGAGTATTATTCTCCATAGCCATCTAGGATACAAACAAGAGGAGGGCAAATGATAAATAAACGTACCCTCATTCAGCATATTACACAAAGCAAGATCTCCTCTCCTATCTTATAGCAAGTCCTGATGAACCACTTTTCATACACAGCTCTCCAAGCAGCAAAATCATGCTTTGAAATGGTCACATTACCCCATAAAGATGGACAGACACACATCTCCCCTCTAAGTACCTTGACGTAGTCCTAGACTTGCTTTTGATGAGAAAAGTAATCATTTCCCCAAATTTTTCAAGTGAACTTGGCTTGCTTGAATTGCACATTGGTCTGGTAGGTGTATCATACCCCAAACCTAGTATCTAGATCAGATACGTGATAGTCATATATTTTTTAAAGCAAGATCTAAAAAAATATGCAAGACTTTAAAATTCGTTACAACACCTTAATATCCATAAATAATAATGATATACTTTCATAATAATTAGCAAAGTTTGTATAATTATAAGTTCAATTCCTTCAATCATCTAATCAGATATCAATAATACTTTATCAATTCATCCATTCACTTACAAACTCAAATCATAGCCAATCATGAACATTCTGTAACTTTGAAAAGAAAAAAAGAAAAATAGAAAGAGATGAGCCAGCCCAGTAAGCATCTCCACACATCCACATCAATATAATAATATAATTTTAAAATAGCTATAAGCATAAAGTATGAAATCTCATCTCAAATATATAGAATAATGCAAACATCCATATAAATATATCAAATATTTATCTGATCAAAAGAGATGCATCACTACATGTCAACAAATGAAACCTTTTATTCAGCATCAATGTCAGGTCTTGCCATCTATTTCTTTTATCACATATCCAATTTTCTTAACCTTTTTCTATTCAACTTTGGATTTACTAAGATCATGTGACGATCTTTATTCGGATCAAATTTTCATAATCTTTTTTAGATTAAATTTTCATGATTTTTTTGGGATCAAGTTCTTACGATATTTTCAGGTTAAATTCTTCATGATCTTTCTCAGATCACATTCTCACACGTAAGTCCGTGAGGGTTGTCTCAAACATAAGCTCCTGGCCGATTGTTCCTCAATCTTTATCGGATCGAATTCTCATGCATAATCCCATGAAAGCTGTTCCATATGATAAGACTAGTCAAAACCATATCCTTTCTATCCTATTATTACATATTATTTCATTAAATTAATTTTAATTTATAATATGATCAAAATAAATATATCATACTCATATAATCATATATCGTCAATCACTGATACATATATATAGTCGACACATAATATACTCACGCGAAAAAATATACAAGAAGTAATAGTATCTTAAACATGATAAATCCATCAACATAACTCTAACAATACAAATCCAACGATAAAAATAGTATATATAATGGTGATTATATATAAAGATTCTTACCTCTACTAATGATTGATCCAAATATAGAAATCAATGAACTCTTTAATCTACGAACTCAGAATCAAGGTGTTCTATTTGATATCTAATGCAAATGGCCGCACCTTTATATGATCAAGATTAAATATAAAAATTATATACGAAAAAATTATGGATAAACACCTAAACATCATAAGTCTAGGACCCCTCCTAGGATCAATGAATTAATCTAGATTACCTAGGTATCTGGACTCTCACTGGTCCATAAGATTCTAGAAAGAAATCCATGAAGAGAGAGAAAATTTTAGAGAGAGAAAATAGAGAGAAGTTTATAGAGAGAGAAAGTAGAGAGAGAAGGTAGAGAGAGGAGAGAGGGAAGAGAGGAAAGAGAGAAAACTCTCTCTTTTCTTTTCTTTTCTTTTCTTTTTCTTTCCTTTTCTTTTTTTTTTCTTTTCTTTCTCTTGTTTTCTTTTTCTTCTTCTTCGTTGAAAAAGGAGAAGGGAAAACAGGAGGTCGGCCACTTCATGGCTAGGACCCTCATTGATGGTGACCCCCAACAGCTCTGGCGGGGTGGCTCCGGCCTTCGGTGACCCAAGCAATGCCATCTTCAGTGATGATGGCCGGTACAGTGGAAGAAAAATCAATAAAAAAAATTGGAGAGGTATGATATCCATGAAATTCAACAGCGGGCGACTAAATCCATTCATCAAATGCCTTCTAGGGTTTAGAAAAGAGAGGAGGAAGGAAAAGAAGGGTCCTTACCTCGTCTCTGACAGAAAATTGATGGTGATTCATCGAGGAACATATAACGGAGAATGGTAGAAATTGCATAGCCTCGCTGGTGATTAGTTGCAGATTTGAGTGGTGCATTGAGGAGGATAAAAAAAAAAACTTATAGATGGGAGCTCTAGGGGTTTTGCCGGAGTTTGACCTATTCTAGAACCCCATTCCCAATCGGACTCAAAGAGGAGGACTCCTTCGGGAGTCTTTTTTTTCCATCTCGCGTGCTCAGCACACGAGGCCAGAAGAAAAGCATGTGAGGCCAAATTTTTTCATTTTATTTCTTTTGCTTTAAAATTTGTGCGGGATGTCTTAAAAAGTCTGGATTCTTACAAGGTGTCGAGTCCCAGAGGGTCTCAAACACGCTTGTGGAAGTAGGGCTAAATGCTAGACTCCATTTCGAGTAATTCTAGAAGCAGGAGTTCTCTCTCCAATTCATGGTGAATTCATCACTGGCTAACTCAGCCCTTTGTCAAGCCATGGAGCAATCTGGAGCATAGAGCCCATCCCTAACAATTCTTCTTATGAGACAAGAAACTATAGTTTTGGATCTAGTTATCATCTTCAAATTAGGATGCAGACAGATAAAAGGTCGTGGAAATGGCATTCCTCTGGTTTCTTCTGAGTCAGGAGATGCTATCTCTTCATGATACACGGTGGTAAAATTTCCTTCTTCAGCAGAATCGTTTGGAAAACACTCTTATCGGAAAAAATAAAAATTTTTTGCTGGTTATGCTATCAAAATAAGGTACTTCCAGCTGATAATCTGCAAAAAAGAGGAGTTCAAGAACCCCCCTCATGTCCCTTGCGTGCTAGTCATCCAGAAAATTTAGACCATTTAATGCTGGGCTGTGTTTTCTCTAGAAAAATTTGGTCTAAAATCATCGACAATTTTAACTTTCAACCGTTGCCTGAAAGTATTTACGAGCTCTGGCACATTTGGAGACCCAGAATTAGAAACCATCAAGTAACTAAGGCCGGGACGTTGTTATAGCAATGGGCTTGAAGCATACTCTAAGGCGATTTTTACGCTATAGAGAGTACTATGTCCGAGCTGTTCTTTTGATACTCATAAAACCTGGGTTTAGGAAAGAAAGTTTTGCAATCTTGGGTAGATTTACTTTGCTGCGGACAAATGTAAGTATGCGGGCTGTGCCCACTCCACTACTTTTCCTCCTTTTACTTTCTGTATTCTGATACTTTTTTTTACATAATATCATTCACGGTGGAAGACTCTTACTTCCTCCGTTTCATTCAAAAAAAGTTGCGGATTTCTAATTTTCTACTTGTTTCATATAGGGCTTTCCACCATGGAGATCTCTTTTCTAGACCAAGCGAAATATGACCAAGAGTTGATGATCTAGTGGTAAATACATAGATTTAGTTGACGGCTCATTTCAACGTATACCAATTGCTGGGTCATTTATTTGAGATTTAGACAGCTTAGCTCATTTCAAGGTCTACCAATTGCTAGGTCATTTATTTGAGATTTAGACAGCTTAAATTTTTATGACTGCTAGAATCATCTTTATGAACTTGTCCAACACCTGAGTCAGCTTTTACATCAAGATCTTGATATCAATGGAAAAATAATTATCTGGTCATATTCTTACATTCAAATCTGCTTAGCTGCACATCGAACGTTCTCTTGTTTCCTACTCTCTTTTTCTATTTAGGTTTTTCATTCATTCACTTGTTTATTCATCCATCACCCTAGCATCATAAATGCATGTTTTGACATTATTTTGGATGCGACTCATGGCTGGATTTGAGGTATGTGAAAAGTTTTTTTCTTTACATACAAAATGTTCATGGTCGGTCAGCCTATACATTTTTCTTTTCATACATTTTCTTTTCTTTATAAAGAGAATTCAGTGTTCTTGGTTCTGCAGGAATTACTTCAAGATTTTCTTGAATGGAGACAGCTGGCCTCTTCTAAGTTTCAGGCCCGACATCAAGAACTTTGGATCAAGCTGCAATCTCTTGCTTTGCCCTCCATTACGTAATGGATTCAACCATGGTGCAATGTTGGTTTTAAAGTTTGCTCTTGCTCTCTGTTTTCTGTCTGAAGTCTGTTTGCTGAATTCTGTTTTGGGCCTTGAACAGAGCTCCAATCGCTCTGTTGGACTCTGGTTCAGAGATTGTATATTCTGTTTTGAATAAAGCGGGGGGTAGCACTTTTCCTTCTTGTTCGCATCAAGAAAAAAAAAAAAGTTAGGTGATATCAAGATTGTCAAATTATTCCAAACCAAGCATGCATATTATTTCAAACATGGAGCAAATGTAGAGTTGACCTAATATGCAGTCATGTTTGAACTCAAACAAAAAAAAACAAATGTAGAATAAACAAATATATCGTTGTATGTAACCACATTCAAGGATATAAACGTAACTTGGTTTAAGCAATTATTGAATAGTATATTTATATTTAACAGTCATTCTTCCATAGGATGAAACCGGAAATATATGCATGTAAATGCTATAACAAATGATATACTACAAAATTTATTTATCTATATGAAGCAAAATACCAGTAAGTAATATAAAGTTGATATAAGCTTTTAAACAAGTCTGAATATATTACAATTATTAAGTCTTAATAATGTTATTCAATAATATTCAAAACTATAAATAGTACACATATATTTGCAAGCTCAAAAAGAATTTCTCCATCAATGACATGAGGTGCTTCAAACTTGGATTTTTTTATATCTGTTAATGTATCTAGAGAAGACTTGCCGGAGTGTATTATATTGTTTTATTAATTACTCTTACATTGGTTTTTACTATTCAACATGTTCGTTAAAGGAAACACAAGTATAATTTCTTTTTGCCCTTGAATCTCATTAACAATTGTTTTAGTGTCGAATATATGGTTGTTGGCAAAACATTCTTGAACACATGTGACATATACTTTGACATATTTGTTTCTTGCGAAAACAAATGTTAGCATAATGATATATACTATGCATATGTTATGTAGAGGAAAAAATGATAGATATATTTTAAGATGTCAGAGATTGTCAATAGTTTAACAATTCTTTTACATGTTCATCGTTCATTGTGATCCATGATTCTCCTGCTTCATCAACAATCTTATAAGGCAGCTTATACCTGAAACAAAATTCATGACATTTTGACATATATTATATCAAATATAACAAAAACGACTCCAAGTTGTTATATCGACTGTACCTATATCGATATATGACAATTCTCACACTTCTTGTGTCTCTTTCAATCTTCTCTCAGCATCCATTGCAAGCAAAATATCAATTATGTTGGCCATGATTTATTCTTTGAAGCAAGCTTTGATAATAAAGGTGATTGCCCATAATTTTGAAAGTATAATATCTCGAAAGAAGAATTTATTTGTTCGATCCATGCTTTTATATTATCTTTATTAAGTTGTGGTTTGGCAAATACAACTACTCAAAAAAGTTAAAAATCCCAATATCATACCTTAGACATCTTGTCATGATTCCGTAAATCGCTATTTTTTTATATATAATATATATCAGTTTCGATAATAGCTTTTTGACATGTGTATTGCATTCGTAGAACTGATGCGCTATCTTTTTTGCAAGTATACTTCTATTTTCAATAGACATCACAAATGATAACTATATTACAACTACTCTCCAGTATAACCTATAAGTTCATTAATTCTTTCTCAAGGTAATCAAGCGTAGCACCTTGGGGAGCCAGCATGATTTTGCTGGATTGATTGATTATGATTTCATTATTTATTGATCAAACTTGAATGGATCATTGTTTTTACCAGTCAGGGTTTGACATGTAGTACATGCTACCTTGATTCTGTATTGAAACAAATAATTTGATCTATCATGGAACAGTGTAGCCTTGATTTGAGTGTCTGGTAAAATTATTTACATTACAAAAGTCTATTAATGGAACCAAATATCACTTGTACCAAAAAAAAAAAAAAAAAACAAATATCTCAGAAAGCACGTTAGCAGGTACAGAAATACATACCTTTCCATCAAATAAAACAATATTCATTATAGTTCTGGAATCTTTTGCAGCGTCATATGTTCTACAAAAAGCCTATCTAGCTGGGGATCATAAAGAACATGTACCCGGCATGATTTTGACACTGGTAAAATGCCTGGCGGCTGGAAGCAAATTCTTATTACATTGCTTCTGAAGAGATGTAACCCCTAGTAAAATGCTACTAAGTTGTAAATAAATTGCATTTTGAGGTCTGATTTCTTCCAGAAGAGGAAAGCAAATAGGGGGAACAATGATGGCAGATATGATGTATTTGTAATTAACGTAATAACTTCATTTGGCAATCTCAATTACGTCCCTGGTAACTGTTTGCATTAGCGGACAGAAAGCACAAAAGAAATATTCCATAGATTGATAAAATCAAATGCCTTTCATGCTTGTCTTTTCTAATTTGGTTTGCTGTGAATCTTTGGCGCCTTCTTTCTTTTTCTAATTGTTTTGCTTGGCTGCGTGGAAGCTCATGGACCATCAAAGAAAAAGGCTTTAGAATCCTATAAAGAGCCAATTTAAGAAGCCACCAGGAAATCGCATGGAGTTCGCTTGTCGCCCGTAGGAGGGCGGCCGGCCACCTTATCTAGCGGCTGGCCCCTCCGTTAGTTCCCTGCTCTCAGGCATCTACCTTTTTCTTCTTCTTTTTTTTTTTTTTCTTTTTTTTTCAGAAAGTTGCCTTGCAGCTGCACTGACGTCAGCAATGCCGCCAGCATTTGTCGTAAGCAGATGGATTGGATGTCTTTGGGTTTTTTTTTTTTTTAAAGAAGAAGATCGAATATATTAAACCATATTAACCATACGATGGTGCACCATATTAATCACAGTGCTCATATCTATGAGCCAATCACCTAGATAGCGCTTAATGAATGGAGTCCTTGGAAATAAGTACCTATAATTAGCGTGCGGTGTAGGATGTAATTTCTCTTTCATTATGACCATCGGAGCATTATAGTGGCTGATATAGCAGATGCCTTATATCATTATATTTTTTTTATTATGTGTGGGAGGTGGGAGGTGGGACGCACCACCCAATTTTAGAGATGAATGTGGTTACGTACAATGGTTATTGGTTGGTCCACCATTTTGGTGATTCCAATAGGTCCATATGATTTACCCAAAAAAGAATGCTCCACTTGAGTTGTGAAGTAGTTCTATAACAGCGTAACCTCAGCCATCATGCGGTCATCGCTTCTAATGGAACACTTGTTTGGATATTTCTGTAGAATTCGAGGATTGTCCCATCTATTTAAACATGACTCTGTATCAATCAAATACCAGTTAGCCCAAATCACGTGGGAAGAAGAAAAAGATCTTCATAAATTTTTTTTCTTTCTACAACCTAAATTGTAGGATTTAGGCTAAGTTTGAATAGGGACGTGGAAAATGTAAGATAAGAAGTCTAATATATCTGATTCCTATAGAATTTTCAGCTCTATTTTATAGGAATATCAAAAAGAATTTTGTTTTTTTTTTTTATTAATGAGCTGATAAAAGCAAGCAAGTGCTTTGTGCTGGCTGAAGCTCTTCAAATTTAAAGTCACATGTTCGTCGACGATTGTTACCGAATTCTATCTCTCTCCATGTTCAATCAGTCTTATCTCCTTTTGGTTTTCCTTCTCCCTTTGTATTCAGTCAATTCTATCTTCTTTCAGAACTCTTATGATGCTTAAAATGTGATTCCTTTCATCACCATTATATTCCAAATTCCAATTTTGGCACAAGAGGTTGCTTGCTCTATACCTTGTAGCAAGGGATATTATTATAGTAACAGAAATTTAAATACTTGTTGTTATTTGACTATTACTGTATTATAATATTTACCGGCTTTACTTTAAAAAAAAAATCTCCATGTCAACGAGTAAAAAATAATGAGACAATGGCCTGAACAAAAAAATACATATTTTTTTGTTATTGCTAGTTATCTTTCATTATAATATTTGATGGTGCCTCTTAACTAATTATATCTTTGAGCATCTATGTGGGCATGTATTTTGTCACACATCAACTATGCATCGAATAAATCTTGGATATTTATAGAAAGTTAGAAAATTTAAATAACATCTTCTAACCAGTCTTTTTGGATGAAATACTTAATAATTATAAATATTATTAAAGTAAATCTAGTCTATAGCCTATGTAGAGAGGATCAACCACAAGCTAATCATGATACTTAAGATTGGATATAAATGATGCCCTTAGCCTAGCAAGGATATTAGGGCTCAAATGAGGCATTCGAAAAGTTTTACAAAATACTCATATGCTAATGCACTTCTGTACAATTATGAATTAGATAAAACATGATATTGTGCTAGGTTAAAGATGCAGAAAGAAGTATGACGAAAGAAAAAAAATCAATTAGATAAGGTGCTTGCGGGAAGCTTTATTAAAGATAGTGATTTTCTCTCTTTTAGACGCAAAAAGACTTTTGAATATAATAACTAACAAAAAGGCGATGTAAAATTATATTTCTTAATCATTTTTAATCAAGAACCCATGCCTAAAAAGATGAAGTATAGAAAGAACGTTTTAGAGAAGTACAGAATAAATATCTGAATAAGAAAGTAAGTTATTTCTTGATTTCAGATATTTTGAGTCCAAAGATTTACAATTTCAGGAGCGATGCAACTTTTTAAAGTCCGAACATTAGAAATGATTTTTCAAAAAAGATGTATATAGGATATTTTAAATATTATAAAGGTTTCTAAGAGCCTAACAAAAATTTTAAAAGTTTCATACATATCTTATCAAAAATAAATATTTAATAAAATTTTATTTTTTAAAATATTTTTATTATTAAAAAATATGTTAATATTGCACGCTACATAACAAACGAAAGTTCAAAAAACATGTGGTACATCTGAGTATTAACTCAATAATATATCTTTTTGTTTCCATGCGGCTTTCAGTGTTATCTTCCAAGACTTTGACCGCTCCTTTCCGAAAATTATTTTGTGGAGTAAAAACACTACTTGCACGTGCAATTAGCTCCCGACTGCGCTTGTAGCACATTGTCTGTGGCCTGCGCAATAGAAAGAAAAAGCAAAAAAAAAAAAAAAATACATGGTATCCTTGCTAGTTATATCATTCAAGTAATGTTGGTAGTACAAACTCCTTCTCTCTCCTCATGTTTGTGTGGATGTCTTTTCTTATTTTTTTTCCCAAAGCCCCCACAATTAGCAACACCGCCCCCACACGTGCAAATACCTCCTAAAAATTAATATGAAAGCGGGATTTGAACTTAGAATCTAGTTCATTAGTGCAACATTAACCATTAAAAAGCTTTAGTAACAAGCAATCAAGAATTTTTTTTATAGGTCTCTACTTGAGCCTAATGTTGGAAAACTGGGAAAGTCATCAAGATACGGCGAGTCTGAATGCAGGGCCACCACTATTGGTGTGGGGAGGGGGGGGCGCAATGGGACCACAGGTCACATCACAACATCCATCAAAAATGAACCAAAACAATTCAAGCTGAGGAGACATATGGGCCCTACATACGACATTAATATATTGGGTATTTTCGATTTCAACATCATCCCCAAAAGTTATATTCGAAGACCAATAATAGAACAATCAACGACTCTCACAGACAATCGTCAGTGAAATAAATAGGAGTTGGATATTTTTGAAAGAATGATTTATCTTTAATCATATGAAACAACCATTGAATCATGTGATAATCATTTTTAAATCTATATAAATAGACTTTAAAGTATTTTAATATCTATGCAGAATATGATCCAATGAACAATATTACGGAAGAAGATCAACCATTCTTTGATATAACCCGATTCCTTGTGAACTAAGGTTAGCTCACCCAAGTTGTTCCAGCTAGCCAAGGATTGCCGTCCCCACACGTGGCCTACACTCTAACCTCTCTTAGCTCGTCAGGTTCTTTGTGAAGTTTTAGTGTTTATAGTGAATGATAAAGTGGCACCAACATTTATCTTAGTGCCTAGGGAATAATGAGGTCCATAAGGTGGGATTTGCTGCGTTATAGCTTATTAAATTTTTCACATCCAACCTTTTGCTTTATGTCTCTCTCCTCCTTCCTGGTGCGAGTCTTTGCTTCCTCTTTATGCTTTGGTTTGTCTATAGCGTTGCGTTGCACAATTCTCTCTCTTTTAGAAAAGTTGGACAGTGGACATCATTAAATCCTTTGCCATTCATCAAATTAATCACCAAACATCCTTTGAATTCTTCTGACCCTGCAAAACAAGCATGGCTCTCTTAAATTCATCTCTCAAATCCTTGGTGCCTTTCCTTCAATTGTTGTGCCTCGTATTCCCCCTAGCAAATCCTCTCTCCTTCAACTTCTCCAGCTTCAACCCGGACGATAGAAACATAAACTATGACGGCGATGCCTTTCCGATGAACCATATCATCCAGCTCACCAAGAACCAGCTCGACTCTTCGATCGAGAGGAGCGTAGGCAGAATCACATATGCCATGCCGGTGCCAATCTGGGACAAAGCTTCCAACGAGCTCGCCAATTTCAACGCATGTTTCTCATTCACCATCAATGGCTTCAACAAAAGTGTAAGTGGCGATGGTCTTGCCTTCTTCCTCTCATCATTCCCTTCCAACATCCCAAATAATTCCTATGGTGGAGCTCTTGGACTATTTAACCGTACCGGCGGTAACGCGACAGAAGACCCGGTCGTGGCTATTGAGTTCGATACCTTCAAAAATCCAGAGTATAATGATTCAAGTTCCAATCATATTGGAATTGATGTTAACACAATCTTTTCCGCTGCATGGTTGGATTTGAATGTTAGCATCAGACAGAAGTTCGAGTTCAATGCTTCTGTCAGTTACGATGCACAAAGCAAAAATTTAAGTGTCTTGCTTAGTACTCCTAAAAACAACACCTGGAATTGGAGCCTCTCTTATGGTGTTGACTTGAGGCAGGTCCTGCCGGAAAAGGTAGCCGTTGGCTTCTCGGCCGCCACCGGTAACCAAGTCGAGTCACACTGCTTATTGTCTTGGAATTTCAGTTCCTCTGATTTGAGTCATCAGGACTATGGTCCCAATCCACATCCAAACACCAATTCCAAGCATAAGCCTAGTTTTAAACTTTTTGGGCTTGTCATTGGC
This sequence comes from Elaeis guineensis, assembly GCF_000442705.2. NCBI lineage: Eukaryota > Viridiplantae > Streptophyta > Magnoliopsida > Arecales > Arecaceae > Elaeis > Elaeis guineensis. The sequence continues at coordinate 20,197,267 of NC_025993.2, read as the reverse complement.
ATTGGGATATTGGTCTGTGGGTTGGTTTTGATTTGGCTTGGAAGATGTTTATATAAGATGGCTGTTACAGGGAAGAAGGAAGAGATGGCTATTGATTCATTAATCCATGATACGTTTGAGAGAGGGACTGGGCCTAGGAGATACTCTTACAGTGTGCTTGTGAGTGCAACCAAAAGTTTTTCCAGCGAGGGGAAACTTGGGGAAGGAGGATTTGGGGAGGTCTACAAGGGAGTACTGCATGACTCCAAACTAGAGGTGGCCATTAAAAGAATCTCTAGAGGTTCAAACCAGGGAACAAAAGAGTACATATCTGAAGTCACAATTATAAGCCGGTTACGACATCGCAATCTTGTGCAGCTCATTGGGTTTTGCCATGAGAGGGGTGATCTGCTGCTTGTCTATGAGTACATGCCAAACAGAAGCCTTGAACACCATCTCTACAGTGAGGAAAGATTGCTTGCATGGCCAGAAAGATATAAAATTGCTCAGGGATTGGCCTCAGCCTTGCTCTACCTTCATGAAGAGTGGGAGCAATGTGTAGTCCATAGAGATGTGAAGCCTAGCAACGTGATGTTAGATTCAGAGTTCAATGCGAAGCTCGGAGACTTCGGCTTGGCAAGGTTGATGGATCATGATAGCAATCCAGAAACAACGATCCTAGCAGGGACCATGGGATATATTGCACCAGAATATGCTACCACAGGTAACATTAACTATTATATTGCAATTTAATTTTACATAATATTTAAATGAATAAAAAAGATGTTTTTAAAATTGTTCTGATTCTGCTAAAAAGGGATGGCAGGACATCAAGTTTGACGCTAAAAAGGGGTGGTAGAAGATCAAGTTCGACGCATATTGGAAAATTCAGGCATCAATCAATATGTGTTAAACTTAATCTTTTCTCCAGGTTAATAATAACTAACTAGATAGTTTGATAAAAGGTAAGCTTCAAACCCTTACCAAACACAAAGTTGGGGCTTGAATCATAGTAGTAAATGTTGATCTTAAGTTTTGATGACGATAAAATTTTCGATTCTTAATTTATTATTTTGTATTTTACAAACATACAGTCAAAAGGAGATAATAAATAAGTAGAATAATATGATAATAATATATATATTAAATAATTTTTCTTCTTATTCAACCTGTAGACTTATCAGTCAAAGTCTTCAGAGGAGCTCGTCACGTGGTTTCTTATGGGCATGGATACCTTTACTTTTGAGTCAAGGCTGCATACCTTTAGGAAAATGCTTTTCAGGTGCTCATGAACGATTGATCTAACGTCAACCCTTGGATTGCACTTTGTATAACTTTTAAAGTAGAATAAATCCCTTCCTTGCATCCACAACACAAATCACGAAGTGAATGTTATGCTTTAAAAACCATGCAAAACATGATTTAATGGTTGACATTGTGAAAAAAAGATCAATCATTCTTTCATGCAAAAGATACAACACAAACCCTGATGCCCAACTATATTCCCAAGAAAAAAAAGCCTCATTATAATGAAATAAAATAAAATAAAAATTTGCAATTTTTATGACATATTGATTGGCTTTCACAATAGAAACCAACATTATCACACAAACTAAAATAAAATAAAGAGATTTTTATGAATTTTTGAATAATTAAATGAGACAATGGGAATGCTAAACTATATCCGGAGGAAGAGCCCTGGAATCTGGACATCCTTCTACCACCATCGTTGGTGGAGGAAACCCGGTTCTTATGCTTCTCTTTAATAAGCATGTAATCTCATGGAATGCGTTAAAGTAATTTAGAACTTTAAAGAAATTATAATATTAGATGTTCAAAAAAATTATAATTACTAAAGTTGGATGAATTTTACAAAATTTAATATGAAAATTAAACTAAAAAGCTTGATGTTAGTATCAAATAAGAACTAAACTTTAATAAGATCAATTGTTGATCTGTCAATGTGGAGTCGAACCCAAAAAAGATGAAAATTTTGTGAAGGTACTTGCCATACCAATGCCACATTGGATGGAAATTGGATTGGCATATGAGTAGAGTGATGGTGCATCTTAATATTTTTCTTTCTTACATTGTTTGTTTTTTTTTTTTAATTTTAAAGGAATGTTACATTATTTATCTTATGAGATACTTGCCTATCTAATATTATAAATAAGAAAGATATTTTTAAAATATTTTATCTGTGATGATTATTCATCAAAATATCATTAGATTTATATAATAAAATTTACTGAAAGATGGTAAAAATGCGTAGCTAAGATGTCAATGTAGTTTGAATTTGTTTGTTGAAAACTTTTCCCCAGTGAAAGAATGCAACTAAAATTCCTTCTTAATAACATTTTCAACCACAGAACAAACCCAATCATATTCGGGACTTTAAATTTTAAGAATAAATATTTTTAAATAAAAGCAAAAAATTGCTAAAAAGTACCAAACATTCGAATAAAAATCTATTTTATTTTAATAATCATAATTTTATCTTATTTATTATTTTTTCTAAAGCATGTATTGCATGCTTTAAGTTGCTGGTCCAAGATCAGAGATGCCTTTCGTATGTCCAAAATTGCGTATTGAGAAACAAATAATTTTTAACTCAACAACTAAAGATGGTCTTCAGTGGTGCGCATGACAAAGTTATCCTTTAGCATTTTATAAGTGGTGCACAAGTGGCTTGTGTGGGGTCAAATATGGTCGTAGCCTCAGCTAGCAGTAGTAAAGACTTGGGCCAAGCTTAATTTAGCCGTACGTCAATATTATATCTTGGCCTAAGTCCATCAAATATTTTATTGGGTAGATCTCATGATAGCCTAGCTAATGGCGACCCAAGAGTAATTCGCAATAGTCTATTTTTATGATGACTGATGATTTGGTTATGAGCTCTCCTCCAAAAGGATTTGCTTATAGTAAGCTAATATCTTCCCATGACTATTTAAAGAAGACAAAGGTGATGCACAGTTACTGCCATACATGTGCTAGGAATTTGAATGGGACGAAAATTTTCTATTGTTGTACTATAACTTATTCTATTTTATATAACTGGAAAAGTAATATTCATAAACATATTTTTTTTCAGTTGTACTAAATGATATGCATCTTAATATGCAACAGGAAAAGCTAGCAAAGAGTCTGATGTCTATAGTTTTGGAGTAGTAATACTAGAAATCGCATGCGGTAGAAAGCCAATTGAAGCCAAGGAGAAGCGAGGCAAGGTGAAATTGGTAGAGTGGGTTTGGGAGCTTTATGGGAACAAGATGTGTTTGAATGCAGCGGACCAAAGGTTAATGGAATATGATCCACAACAAATGCAGCAGTTGATGATTCTGGGGCTGTGGTGTGCCCATCCAGATTACACTCAGCGGCCATCCATAAGGCATGTTATCAATGTTCTCAAGTTCAATGCTCCACTGCCAATTTTGCCACCAAAGATGCCTGTTCCGATGTTCTGTTCTCCTCCAGTTGAAGCATCTAGTCTTTGCAATAGCTACTCTACTGTGTCGACTCAATCAAGTTTGGGGATTGAAGATGGAAAGCCATGTCAAAAAGTTGAGCATTGACACCGTTCTACTCCTTAGATTAGCATATAAGATTTTAGCTATACAAGTTTGTATCCTCTTATCTATATGCAACTTATTTAGGTTGTGTTTTTTGTAATTTCAATATAAAGGGATTCAGTTAAACATTGGAATAATTATATGACTTGATGTAACATCAATATTTTGATGAAATTATGTTTGGGTTTGTCTTCATCTCTATGTATGTTGAGTGTAATGCCTTTTTCCCCTAACTTATTCAAGATACCCTATATGTAGATCTCATAGCTTGTGAAGTACGAATTTGTATTGTTCAACCCAGACCTTTTAGTCTGAAAGACTTTTTCATTGTATGAAAAAATTTTCTTCTATAATCAACAAAAATGGTGCTTGTCTCTAGAGATGGAGTTGGTTTGTTGTAGGTGTAAAACATTTTCCCTTTCCTGGCTATTTTCCTACTTTGGGTTGTAATTCGTAATTGCTCTATTTTCTTCATCAAGTAGAAGTGATGAAGTATTTAACTGATGAACAACTAATCTTGATACATAAATCATTCCACATTATCACTCGATAAATGGAAGCAATCAACATGTTTCTATCATAAGAAGGTTCATTAGATATTTTTCCTAAGTAATGCTGCAAGGCTTTTGATATTTGCACAAGTATAATTCTTTTGCCATATGGCATGAAAGGATTTATGCAACTGACCAGGTTGGTGCTAAAAGGTTGGTTGAATATTAACTTGCTAAATCAGAATTTATATGATTGGTTTCAACTTTCTTATGTAGATGTAACCGGCACCATGAAGCATTTTTCGTTTCCCCTTTCAAAGTGATGAAAAGAAAAGGGAAGAAATTTGTTCATGTTGACGTAAAAGAGTTTGCCAGATCACATAAACATAGCGTCTTGTGCCTTTTTTCCTTCCTCTTTTATTTCCTATTTATTTTTAGGCTTCACAAGTTCTAGTGTTAGCTAACCAAATCATGGACCAAACATTAGGTCAACATGTTGGACTTGCATAAGATTTCTCTCGCGTTCTACTTAGAGCATGCCTGATAATATACCTTGGTTATGTTAAGACATCTACTATCACTCAATTGACTCAAGAACATGTTCTTTAAGCAAAAACATAATAATAATTGTTATATAATGTACATACTATGAAAGAAGTCCTTTGTGGCTTTTTTCTGTGAAAAATGAAAAGGCGGAGTGGAGTTTGTCATGCCCCAAATCCGGGACATAACATGGTCATACTATCAATGTGTATAGCTTATGATAATACGAAGCCAATAATCATATACAGCTGCAATTCATTATAAAATAAAATATAATAAAAAGATTCAATTCCAACTTTCATTGAGTAAATAAATCAAGACTAGTTCTGATCATCTAAATCCAAAGTCAAATACTAAATTTCATTTCTTAAAACTTATCAATAATCAACTATAAGTCCATAATCATCCAATAAACTAAATTTAGGTACAAAATTTCTAAACTTGCTAGCACAAACACCCTAGCCTAGATCATCGATCTATTGTTCCTAACCTTATTTCTCTGTAAAAAAAAAAAAGAGAAATAAAGAGGTATGAGCTACACTAACTCAATAAATAAAATATATACTTCTTTATCAGAGAAAACGTTAATTTTTCTATGATAATATAATATTTAAAAAATAATAAATATTATAAAAATAAAATATTTCATAGAATAGTATAATAAAATGAAGATAATCATGCATGTTTAAATCATGAATATTTCAAAAATATGATTCATAAGTCATTTTTGTCAATTGTTGATCATATCATATTTCAAAATATTGCTCACAGATATTTATACTATGGTCACTTTATACTCATGGTAAAGCCAATGTTCTCAATTAATAAAGTTTTTATTTTATATATCAACTTTATATCCATTGGCAGAGCCAACGTTTATATGGATGCTAACTCTAGATATTGATTTTTTTTAATTCTAAAGATTCATTCATAGCTATCTAAGAACCGTTAAAATATTTATATTTTTTTAAAACATATATATATAAATAATAAAATAATAAAATTTATGCTTCATAAATATGCTATTTTCATAAAACACATTCATGGAATTACTTGTTTGCAATAAAATATACTTTTTTACTTCACATACATTGATCTTTTATTTAATAAAAAAATATAATTTTATCAATAACATGTCATATGTATAGAAAATATGATAATTTAAAAATAAATAAGGAGTATATAATTTGCTTACCCCGTTCTTCAAATTTCATTAGGAGAGTCTACTAATCCTATTTAAAATATTATGAACATAATTAATTTCTTCATGAATTCAATGGACTTGAATAATAAAAGAGGAGACTTTTGATCGAACATTCAGTCCAACAGATCGGATCGATGGATTAGATCTAAGTCGATTAAGAAATCATGAGGCATGACTCGATTAAGGCCAAGATTATTCTATGGGGTTTATTAATAATGAATTTTAAAGATACTCAATATGGCTGGGATGATTAAGAAATCATGAGGCATGACTCGGTTAAGGCCAAGATTATTCTATGGGGTTTATTAATAATAAATTTTAAAGATACTCAATATGGCTGGGATGATCGATTCAACAAGCTATCCGGACATTGGGGTGATTTAGAACCTTCTTATCGAGGGTCAACTCAGGTCCCTAGAATAGGAAGATGGAACTCTATCTTGAGATGCATAAGTCTTTCTACCGCATGTTTTCTTTAATTGGTATCAGAGCCAGTTTATTATGATATGATTTATTATGCCTTTAGATCTAATTTTACGATGTTAGATCTGATTATTTATGATTTAGATTAGATCTAAATATATTTATTTTCAGATATAATTTTTATCTTGTTAGATTAGATGATCTGAGTAGCAAGATACTCAGCTTGGATAATCACTAGGCCGTTCAGTCATAGGAGCAAGTAAAGTTATATGATCCTCTCTTTTCATTCAAAGGGGTGCTCTTATGGTGAGTAGGGGTGCCACTGTGAGGTCCCATGAAGAAAAAAGTAAAAAAAAAAAATTATTTTCTTGCAAAACTCCAGATCTTGAAATCCTAAGTGTTGTTGTATGTGATGCAAGTTACAAAAAAATTGGTTAAATCTAATCTTGATTAATCAAAATTATTTTGATCTAAAAATCATAAAAATTTAGATTTGATCTAAAAAGATTTTATAATTTAATGTAAAAAGTTTACATAAAAATTATTTCAAAACCTAGACCATGTTGATGCAAAAACTTAATTAAGAATTAAGTGTTAGATTGATTAGATCTAGAATTATGATTTGAGATTTAATGACATTGCATAAAACATGGGGCATGTGTTAGCTCAAATCAGATCCAATTAATTGTATTAGACCTAAGGTTAGAATTAAAGAATTAATTGATCATGTAAAAAAATTGATTAACTCTAACCAAGTATTGAATTAGATTAATCAGGATTTCTCTAATACAATAGTTGTAGATGGTCAAGTCCATATCTTTATTAGACCAAATGGATCTTGATTGTATTTCAGTGATTGAACCCGAATCATTAGGTTGGTCAAATCAAAACTAATTAACCAATGGTGTCTAAAGTAAGTTTGGCATTTTGATCAGTGATTTTTAATTAGAAGCGGCTTACCTGGCCATTTCGATGGTGTTTAAGGTAAGCTTAGCAGACCCTTTCACCGATCTCACTTACCTGACCAATTTAGTGAATTAGATTTTGATTAGATCGTTAAGTGATTTAAGTTAACCCATGCCATTAAGGTTGATCAGTGTGATTGATCTAGGTACCATTTTAGTCAGCTTGATCCTAACCCGATTCAGTGACTTAGTGAAGTCAGTAGGAGGGTTGTGGTCTACTAATTGATCTCTTCTTTTCTTTTCTTAAATCATAATTAAATCTTTTAAATTATTAGATGCCTAAAATGAGCTAGTTATGATGATAATTAGATCATAGCCTCTCATTAAGTTGGATGATCATGGGTCCATTTGTATAATGATTATTGGAGGCCCAAAGGCTTGGTGCTCATCTGCTATTGAAATTATCATTCATAATATGATGACTTAGTCGAGTCTCTCTGTTAAGTAGTCAGGTTAGCTGGCCAAAGTCAGACCTAATCATTTGGTAGTTGGATTTGTAAGTATGATCATGTTAATAGTTGGACCTAACCAAGAGCTTGCAGAGAAGATCAAAGTCAATTAAAAAGTTACCCGGGGCTAAATCAACTACTAAAAATTATTTTGTGAAATAATTGATTAATAAACCTATCCATGGATGCACATGGGTGAGCCGGCCAAAGTTGGACTTGTGTGCAGTCTGTGTGGATTCTAGTACCCTCTAAGAAATTAAAGTAATTCATCGAATTGGAGGTAGAGTCTACCGATTCATATAAAATAGTGGGAGAACTTTTAGACTAAAGTCTATTCTTTTAGGCTTAATTAATTCATATACTAATTAGATTTTAATTTTTTTTGTGTGTGCAGATATAGCCTCAAACTTATTGCTCTGTTCACTGTAGGACAGTGAAAAGTTGATGGGATCCAATTTTAATAAGTGGTATTGAAAACTCAAGATCGTCCTAGAGCATGAGCAAATCTTATATGTGATTACAGATTTGGCACCTGAGGAGTTCGCTCCTAATGCTCGTGGCACAGTTAGAGACACTTACTTGAAGTGGCTCAATGACCGCACCATGGTGCATTGCATTATGCGGGCCTCCATGAACGATGAGTTCAACCGAAAGTTCAAAGAGGCTCAGCCAGAGAAAATGCTTCAAATGTTGAGAAATTATTTTGTTACTCCCAATAATGTTGAATGGCATAAGACTAGTTACACCATTTTCAATGCTCGAATGAGAGAGAGAGCATATGTCATTGATCATGTATTATACATGATCGAACAGATCGAGAAACTGAGCAAGCTCGACTTTCCCTTGCATGAACAGCTGGGGAAGAATGCGATTTTGAACTCCCTGCCTAAATTCTACCTATTATTTCTCATTCATTTCAGAATAATGAAGCTTGTAGTCAACTACCACGGTTTGTTAGGGTTGTTACAGACTTTTGAGAAAAATTACCAACTCCACAAGGAGATGGTGAATGTAGTGGGAGGATCTTTTTCGGATGGATATTATCTCTTTAAGAAAGAAAATAAAATAAAATAAAAAGGTACAAGGTGCTGAGAGTCAGACCCAGAAGCCCAAGTTCAAGGCCAATCAGAATCAGGTAGAGTGCTTCTTTTACAAGAAGCAAGATCACTGGAAGAGGAATTATCCTCGATATATTATTTCTCTTGATCCGAACAGGCCAAAGAAGAAGAAGCAATCAGTTGCTGGACAAGGTAATTATATGATAACACCTTGTAACTTCTCTATTTTTGATACAATGATCTGGGTATTGGATACCGATAGCCCTATTAATATTTACAATTTATTGTAGGACCTTTAGGACAGTGAGAGATTTGGAGACGGCGAGAGATTTCTGAACGTTGAAGATGGAAGATCAGTTCCAGTTCTAGCTTTAAGAGTCATCAAGCTTATATTCAAGTCTCATTTTCTTATTTTTAATGAATATCATTACTGTCCCAGTTTTCTTTTATTTATGTAGGCCTTTTGGCCAAGTCAAATTATGAAATATCAATAAAAATTTTTTTTATGATATTATTTTGAATGGTATTACAATTTTGCATGGACAGTTGAATAATGAAATCTATATTGTATCTAGACCTAATATAATATATATGTCAAATAAACACCCTAGGATAGTTGATGTTACGGATGCCTACCTTTGATATTGTAGGCTAGGTCATATCAACAAAAATAGGATGAACAGGTTAGCTCAAGAAGAAATTCTTGATAAAAATGATTATGAATCATTACCAACCTGTGAGTCTTGTCTATTTGGAATGATGACTAAGTCATCTTTTATTGGAAAAAGGTGAATAAGCCAGTGATGTTCTGGATTTAGTACATACTGATGTATGTGGTCCCATGAGCATAAGTACCAGAGTAGGGTATAATTATTTCATTATATTCACAGACGATCTATCAAGGTATGGGTACGTCTACTTGATGAAACATAAGTCCGAATCATTTGAAATATTCAAACGGTTCCGTAATGAAGTAGAGAAACAAACTGAAAAGAGTATTAAAACTCTTCGATCAGATTGAGGAAGTGAATATCTTTCTAGTGAATTTTTGATATACTTTGAGGAGAATAGGATTCTCTCTCAATGGACTCCTCCTGGAACACCATAACATAATGGTGTGCCAGAAAAGAGGAATTGAACCCTGTTGGATATGGTTCGATCTATAATGGCTTTTCTAGTCTGTCGATATCCTTTTGAAGATATGCACTTGAGTTGGCTTATTATGTGCTTAATAGGATTTCTAGTAAATCTGTAAGTAAAACACCATATGAGATATGGATTGGACGTAAGCCAGTGCTCACTCACCTTAGAATTTGAGGATGTCCGACTTATGTCAAATGTTTGAAAATAGATAAACTAGGAGCCAGATCTGATAAATATAATTTTATTGAGTATCTCAAAGAAACTAAGAGGTATTATTTTTACCTTACTAATGAACAAAAGGTGTTTGTCAGTCTTAAGGCAGTCTTTTTAGGAAAAAAATTCTTTGGAGAAGGAATTAATGCCTCTAAGGTTGAACTTAAGGAAGTTCAATAGGTAAAACCGACACAGTCTAGTGAACCCATAGAGCCGGATTTAATGATGTCTAATCTAAAACTTATTGTAGAGGCACCATTAAGGAGATCCGATAGAATATCGCATCAATCGAACAGATACTATAGTTTTTTGATCCGAGATGGAGATCTGTTAAACTCGATGAGAATAATGAGGATCCGATCACCTATGTAGATGCAATGCAGAGGTCCGACTCTGATAAATGGCTTGAAGTCATGAAATTCAAAATAAAATCCATAAAGATCAATGATGTGTGGATATTAGTTGACCCACCTGAAGAGATTAAACCTATAGGGTGTAAGTGGGTCTTCAAAAGGAAGAGGAACACAGATGGGAAGGTGGAGATCTATAAAGCCCATTTGGTTACCAAAGATTATCGTCAACATTATGGTATTGACTATAATGAGATATTTTCTTCTATGGCAATGCTCAAATCTATTCAAATTATGCTTGTGATAGCGGCATATATGGACTATAAAATCTAGCAAATAGATATGAAAATAGTTTTTCTAAATAGAGAGCTACAAGAAAAGGTGTATATGATACAGTCTGAGGATTTTACATCTATAGATGAGTCCAAAGTGTGTAAGCTTCAGAGATCCATCGATAGATTGAAGCAGATATCTAGGAGTTGGAACATGCATTTTGATAAGATTATCAGAATGCATGGCTTCATTAGAAATGGAGAAGAATCCTGCATTTACAAATGGATAAATGACTCTGTGATTGTATTCCTCATTCTGTATGTGGATGACATTCTCTTAATCGAAAATGACATCCCTGTATTACAAAGGATAAATGTTTGGTTACCATCTCAGTTCTCTATGAAGGACTTGGGAGAAGCATCCTATATTCTTGGGATGAAGATCTATAGAGATAGATCGAAAAGATTGCTTGGATTGTCCCAGTCCACGTACATTGACACCATGCTAAAGCAGTTCAACACGAAAAATTTCAAGAAAAGCTATCTCCTGATAGGCCATAGAATTTTTCTCTTGAAGAGAGATTGTCTGACAACTCCTCAAAAGAGAAAGTATATGAGTAGAGTTCTATATACTTCGACAGTGGATTCTGTAATGTACGCCATGATATGTACAAGACTAGATATGGCATACCCACTAGGGGTAGTGAGTAGATACCAGTCTGATCCAGGAGAGAACCACTGAAAGGTCGTAAAGACCATCCTTAAGTATTTGAAAAATAATAAGGACCAGTGGCTTGTGTACGATAAAACTGACTTGAAACTAGTGAGGTTTATCGACTCCAACTTTCAGTCAGACTATGACGATAGCAAGAGTGTGTCGGGTTATATTTTTACTATGAATGGTGGAGCTATCTGCTGAAAAAATTTCAAGCAGCACACCGTGACTGACTCTATTTACGAGATGGAGTATATCACGACATCCGATGCTGCAAAAGAAGCTGTATGATTGCAAAAGTTTATTGACGAGCTTGAAGTGGCACCCTCCATTGATGGCCCTGTCTTATTATACTACGATAGTACTGGAGCCATTGCTCAAGTTAAGGAGCCGAAGTTCCATCAGCGCATCAAGCATATTCTATGCCACTACCACCTTATCCAAAAAATCATGGATTGAGATGACATCGATCTTCAAAAGATCGATGAAAAGGAGAACCTAGCCGATCAATTTACTAAAACTCTCGGAATCAAGAAGTTCGATAATCATAAATCGAAGATGGGTATACGATACTATATCGATTGGCTTTAGTCCAAGTAAGAGTTATTGAAAAATGTGTCTCAAAGCCAATCATCAGCTTGTTGACGAATGTGCTCATATTTATAATTATATATGAATTTCAATTATTAAAAATTATTTGATATTTTTATTATAAATTATCCATCTTATTTTGAACTTTTGTGTTGTAATGAAATCTTTAGGACTATAATTAATCGATCAAAGAGGATTTGTTGTTTAATCCTTAAAAGTATTCGCGACCAAATGATATGCTGTTAATAGGACAATAGCAATATCGAGAATAGGTCATTGCGTGCCATATGAGTTGGTTATTCTCTTAACCAAGGAGTATGAAGATATTGTTATGGCATGCAGATTGGAGTACATTCGCATCAAACGTGATCATTTATCGAGTACTTTGCTATCAAAAAGAGCTCGTGAAGGATATAGGTATAAGTATCCCTCAGACCTGAGACCACCACGATGACTTGTAAGCAACTCATTGTACTTTAGTACCGGACCATCTGAATTTCTAATTCAGTGATGGAAGGATACTGGGTGCAGTTAAGTACTTATCAAATCGGTGTGTGAGTCAAGATGGAATTGATCCCTCTGAATTAGTAAAGAGATATGCATCAGTGTATTTCAATTTAGTAAAACTTTGACCGGGATAATCTATATGATAAATTTGAAAGGTTGAAATACAATGTGGTCAACTATATTAGGGTTGACAGTTAAATCCTAGGTCATTTTGAGCATTAGGGTCAAAGGGATGAATTATATGGTAATCATACGTCAGTAGGTTCTAGAATGTTGCTTTGTAATCGTTCGACCTATTCGGACGTCAGATTTTATTGCTAGATAGTTACATCGATTAGTACAGATAGTTATTTCTATGCTACCGACTTAAGTTCGAACCTATGAGGTCACACACATTAGAAGATTTGTTCAGATCTGATGGCTGAAGAGTCTAATTAGATAGTGACTCTAGTGAGGAGTCCCACTAGGACTAAGACTCTAGAGGAGAGTCCCATTAGGATTGGGACTCTACTATTAATGAAGAATTAATTAGTAATTAGATTACTAATTGACTCAATTTGATTGAGTAAAAAGCTTTGGATTAAGTCTAATTAAATTAGATTCAGTTCGACTCAGATTTGATTTGATATGATCAAGCCTACTTACAAGACAAATTTAATCTTGATTCGATCAGAACTTGGACTCAGCTAATTTCTAATTGGATTCAAAAATTATTGAGATGATTAGACTCATAATTTGATTAGGTTCACTTTTAATATTGAATTTAAACCAGATTTGATTTTGTTTAGAATAAATTTGAAAATGAAGAGTCCCAGTCGGCAAGGACTCTATCCTTATCTTCTTGCTCCACCCTGGACCCATACATTCCTTGTCCACACCAAATTAGATTTGCCTTGAGCCTTTTGGCATCATAAGAGTAGACCCAGTGAGGGTGGGCGGCAAGGGATGGTGAGTCATAATCTTATCTTTTGCCTAATTCGAATGCGATCTGAATTAGAGATAAGGTGATAAGAAGGAAAGAGATTTTTCAAATAAGGAAGGTTGTTTGGCGCCTAATAATTTTTTCCTTAATTTTATGAGGTGTTTTTGAGCGTGTGAGATATCAGATCTCCTCTTAATGCCAAAGATCAATTTCAAGAAATTTTTGAGATGCCAAAAGGAGTTTGGCGTAGACTCTTTGGCACCCTCCCCCCTTGGATCAAAACCCTAGCACTTGCCTATAAAAAGGTGGCTCCTCTTCTTGGCATCACATCTTAAGTTCCCTTGCTGGTTTTATTTTTTTAGAGCTTCTCCTCCTCTTTCTCTCTTCCTCCTCCAGTTCTCTTGATCCTTTGGAGCATCTAAGGCCATTGAATAAGAAGGAAGAAATCAGCCTTGAAGTTTCTTTACAGGCTAGCACCTCCAAGGATCCTGATCTGCGTCAGTCTTCATGTGGACATACTGTAGAGGCTAGATAATTTTGTGTGACTGTAAGCAACCTGAAGGAGAGCTTCTCCAAGTGTTGGAGCAGTGAAGATCAAAATTCTTTTGGTTTGGTAATTGTTTCTAACCTATCTTGATTGTTCTGATTAATTTAATAGTTAAATCTAGGATTGCAGCATCGATGAGATTGATGCGAGTATTTATTTTTAGATCTGTAGTGCATCATAATTCATATTTTTATCTTGGTATGGTAGTCTAGATTAGATCTTATGCATATAATTTATATTAAAATATTTAATCTTGTTCTTTCACTGCACAAAATTTTAAAATTGCATGCATAGCACTACCGCATATTTTCTTCAGGAAGCAGAGAGAGAAAGTGGAGAGAGAATGAGTTTTTTTTCATATTTCTTTTCTTATCTTTTCTTTTCTTTTTTTCAAGAGAAAGAAAATAATATACTAGGGTCTAGTCTATTAGAAATTATATCCTAAAGTCAATCGTCAGCCTGTTGATGGTTGAGCTCATATTTAAAAATTATATATAAATTATTGAATAATAAATATTATTTAATTTTTTCATCACTTTCTATATCTTCTTTGAACTTCTGTATTATGATGAAGTCCTTAGGACTATTTAAATCTATATAGGAGGATATATCGTTTAGTCCTTAAACCTTGTTCATGACCAAATGATATACTATTATTAGGACGATAGTTATATCAAGTGTAGGTTATTGTATGCCATGTATTTTGGTTATCCTCTTAACTAAGAAGTGTGAAGATACTGGCATGACATGCTAGTGAGAGTAGGTATATATCTCACTGAATGTGACTAACTACGGAGTACTCTGCTATCAAGAATAGCTTGCGAAGGATATGGGTATAAGTATCCCTCTGATCTGAGATCACCACGGTGACTTGCAAATAACTCACTGTGCTTTGGTACCAGACTATCTAAATTTTTAATATAATGATGAAAGATTTTTGGGCATGGTCAAATACTTACAAAGTTGATATGTGAGTCAAGATGGAATTAATTCTTCTGAATAAGTAGGAGTTAATGCATCAGTATATTTCAATTCAATAAAACCTCGACCCAGGTAATCCATATAATGGATTTCAAAAGTTGAAATACAATATGGATGACCTTTTCAAGTTTGATAGTTAAATCTTAGGTCACCTTGAATATTAGGGTCAAAGGGATGAATTATGTAGTAATCATATGCCAATAGATTCTTGAATGTTGCTTAGCAATTATTCGACCTATCCGGATGTTGGGTACTATTACTAGATGGTCACTTTAATTAGTATAGAAAAATTATTTTTGTGCTACCAATTTATGTTCAAACCTATGGGATCACACTCAAAAGAAATTTCTGACTGATCATGTGGCTGATTGATGATTAAGAATCATTCTAGGATATAATCATTAATTTGATGGATGATTAATCTTGTGCAAAAATTATAATAAATTAAATAAATTAATTCATCAATAGTTAATAAATTATAAGAGGATTGATTAGTAATTAGATTACTAATTGACTCAATTTGATTAAGTATTGAGGTTTGGATCAAGTCTAATTGAATTAGGTTCAATTAGGTTTGATCCGATTAGGTTATGAGATGATCTAATCACTGAGGATGTTCGATTCCTGATTTGATTAGAACTTGAACTCAATTAATTTTTAATTTGATTAAAATTTAATTGAGATAATTTATTACCTAATTAGATTAGGTTCAATAGTCAGATTGGATCTAACCTAACTTAGTTTGGTTGAAAACCTAATTGGATCAATTTCAAGTTCAAATGGATTTGAACCAAAACCCTTGCACCACTTTATCTCTACGCCCTTCTCATCTTCATGTGAGAAATATTTTTGCATGAAGGTTTCTCATGCCCAGAAGAGGTTTGTCACCCACTCTTTGGTCTCCTTTGGATTAACATGAGTTTGGTTAATGTTCGAATTCAAATGGTTTGAATTTTGACTTAAAACTATCTTGTTCTATCCTTATCCTATCCTTGTCACCAACTCCTTGAGAGGACTGATCATTTGTGCGACAAATGAAAAAAAAAATTGGTGAGAAATATCTCATGCCTCAGCCCTTCTGATGCCTCCCTTGGATAAGGATTAAGTGGTTTGACTTTGAATTCAAAGGGAGTTTGAATTTGAACTAGATCAACCGCTTTATCCTTATCCTCATCTCATCTCCACGGCCACATTAAAACCTCCCAAGTTTTGTGCGACAAAAGAGAGGCCTTTACCATGAGATTAGTTTTCCCAGAGAGAGGGGGCATGAAACAGAGAGGGGGCGAATCACTTTGTGCGATAGATAAGAGGATACATACTTCCTTTTGGGCGTGAGTTCTAGAGTGGGTGCTCTAGGGTTTCTACTCTAGTTTTTATGAGAAGAAAGATATGAGGGTGTTGTTCTACTCTTCCTACACCACCACCTCCTATTATTCCATCTTCAGATCCAGAAGAGTCCGGATAATCTGAAGGAAGGAGCAAAAATCAGCCATCCAGTACCTTTCATATGAACTAGCACTCCCGAAGAAGGATGATCTGATCAAGACTTCGAGTGGACATTCTGTAGAGATTGAACGTGCTGTGTGGCTCATCGATATCAAGAAGAACCCATTACCATATCCATCAGTAGTGGTGATCATCGATCCGTGCTCTGATAAGAGATCTAATCTCGGTAGATAGGATCTACTCTTGATTAGTATATTTGTTACAGATATGATATGCTTGCATGATTTATATGATCAATCACTTAAAATCAGATATTATATTTATTCATGTCATATGATCCTAAATAGGTAGTTTCTAGATCAGATCTAGGGCATGCAAAATAGATTAAATTATTTAATTTATAGTCTTTCGTTAAAAATTTTGAAAATGCATGCTTTGAACTATCGATTTTTTTCTTCAAATGGTATCAGAGTCGCATTTCTTATGATATGTATATTATGCATGTAACTTTAAAATCAAAATTTTAATTATTTAGATTAGATCTAAATAATTAATTTTAATTCTGAGTAGGATAATAGTCAGATTGGGTAGATCGCCATAGCAGTCTGGTCATAAGAGAAAGTAAGATTTTATGGCCCTCTCCTCTCATTTGATGGGATTCTCTTATGATGTGTAGGGATGCTGCACGATTAATTTTCATAAAGATGAACAATGAAAAGAGCTTAGAAATTTATTTTAGATCTACTATATTGTATGTTAGATCTGAAATTAATTTTCAATTGATTGCATGAAATTTTGTAAAAATATTTTATAAAATTTAAAACTGTTTTCAAATATCGAACCCCAACCCATGTCAACCCAAACTTAATTGAGAATTAAGTGATATAGATTTGAGAATCAAAGATCTAAAACCTTCTTTTTCATAAATCATGGATTTATAGGTTAACTCAAGTCAGATCCATTTAATTGGGTTAGACCTAGGGTTAGAAATCATAGATAATGGATGATGTTAGCAATTGATCAAATCTAATTAATGATTAATTCTGATTGGATCAATTCTTCTCTTGATCAATTCTCAATAGTTGTAGTTAGTCAAAGTCTATGTCTTTGATTAGACCAAAATAGACCTCGATCGTAGCTTCATGATCGACCCCAAGTCCATAAGTTGATCGAATTGAGACTGATTAACCAGTTAGTGTCTAAGGTAAGTTTGACAGTCTTGATCGGTAGTTATTAATTAGGAGCTACTTACGTAGATTGAGTCTATGAAGAGTTAACGGTATATCCCTCCCATCGATCTCACTTATCTGGCCAACGTGATGAATCATATTTTGATCAAATCACTTAATGATTATAGTTGACCCATGCTAGCTAGAAAATCAGTATGACTGATTTAGGTGCCCCTAGTTTGACTAGTCTGTAGTCCTCTTCATGACTTGATGAAGTCAATGGGAGGATTTGTGACTAGTCGGCTAGACCAGCTTGTATCTAGTCTTCTTTGATCTGACTTGATGAAGTCAGTAGGAGGATTATGATTAGCTAGTCAGTCTTTTCTATTTTTTTAGTATATCTAACTAAATTTTTTAAAATTATTAAGTCCTTAAAAATGAAATAATTATGGTGATAACTAGATCATAGCCTCCCATTAGGTTGGATGCTAATAGGTCCAACAGTTTAGATGATCATTGGAGGCACCACACGTCTGGTGCTCATCTGACTGTCAGAATTATCATTAATAATATGTTGATTTAGATGTATCTTTCTAACGATGGTCAGGTTGGCCAAGCCACACTCGGATCTAGTCATTTATTTATCAGATATGTTGAATTCTGATATGTTAATGGTTGGCCTAACTAGGACTTTTAGTGGAGGTGCCACACGTCTACTGAAGAGGAGCCTGGGCCAAAATTGTATACTAGAAGTTGTTTAGTGAAATAATTGATTAAAAACCTATCCATGGATGCATAGATGTTGGTCGAGCCACACTCAGACCCATGTGTAGCCTATGAGGATTCTAGTACCCACTAAGAAATTAGTGTAATTCTTTGAATTGAAGATAGAGACTATCAATTCGAATAAAATAGTGAGAGAAATTTTAGACTAAAGTCTATGTCTTTAGGCTTAATCAATTCATATACTAATTAGATTTTTGATTTTTTTTCAGTTATGGCCACTACTTTATCGCTCCGATCACTATTAGATAGTGATAAATTGATGAGACTCAATTTCGATAGTTGGTATTAAAAATTTAAAATCATCCTGGAGCACCAATGGATTTTATACGTGCTGACAAATCCAGCACCTGAGAAGCCAGCTCCGAATGCTCCTAGTACGATCTGAGATACTTATTAGAAGTGGCTCAATGATCGAACCATGATGCATTGTATAATGCTGGTGGCTGTGAATAATGAGTTTAGCTATAGATTTGAGAATGCTCAGCCATAGGATATGCTTCAAATGTTGAACGAGTCCTTTGGCACTCCCGATGACGTTACGAGGCACAAGACAAGTTGTTCTATTTTTAATGCTCGAATGAGGGAAGGGGCATCAATCATTGATCATGTACTATACATGATCAAGTTGATTGAGTGCCTTAGCAAACTCGATTTTTTTCTGCATGAGCAGTTGAGGAAAGATGCAATTTTGAACTCTCTGCCAAAATTCTATCTCTCATTTCTTACTCATTACAGAATGATAAAGCCTGCAGTCAACTACCATGATTTGCTAGGATTGCTGCAGAACTTTGAAAAGGATCACCAACTCCATAAGGAGTCGATGAATGTAGTGGGAGGATTTTCTTCTGGACGTCAACCCTTTAAGAAAGGAAAGAAAAATAAGAAGAATAAAAAGAAGATGCAAAGTGCTGGGGTATCCAAGCCCAGTCAGATCAAGAAACTCAAGTCCGACCAGAGTTAGACGAAATATTTCTACTGCAAGAAGCAGAGGCACTGAAAGAAGAACTATCCTCAGTACATTATCTTCTTGGATCCGATCAGGCCGAGAAAAAGGCAAGCTGTTGCTGGTCAAGGTAATTTATGATAACACATTGTAATTTTTCTATTTATGATTCTATTATTTAGGTATTAGATATCAGAAGTCCTTTTAATATATGCAATTTATTGCAGAGTTTGTAGGTCAGTAGGAGATTTGAAGAAGATGAGAGATATCTTAATGTTGGAGATGGAAGATCAGTTTCAGATCTAGCATTAGAAATTGTCAATCTTGTATTCAAATCTAATATAATTGTTCTTAGTAAGTGCCACTTTTATCTTTTATTTTTATTGAATATTATCTCTGTAGGCCTTTTGGTCATGAACGGTTATGAGATTTCAATAAAATTTTTTTTTTAATATCATTATGAATGGTGTTAATATGATAAATGGATAATTAAACAATAAAATTTATATATTGTCATAGCCTTTTAGTGTAATGTACACATCCTGCAAATACCCTAAAACTGATGATGTCTTCGATATCTATCTTTGGCACTATAAGTTAGGTCATGTTAACAAGAATAAAATAAATAGGTTGACTTAAGAAGAAATCTTTAAAATCAGTGATTATGAATCACTTCCAACCTGTGAGTCCTATCTTCTTAAAAAAATGATCAAGTCATCTTTTATTGAAAAAGATAAATGAGCCAATGAAGTTCTAGGTCTAATACATACTAATGTATGTGGACCCATGAACACGAGTGCTAGAGGTGGATATAACTACTTCATTATGCTTACAGATGATCTATCAAGGTTTGAACATGTCTACCAAATGATGCATAAGTTTGAATCATTTGAAATATTCAAACAATTTCGTAATAGGTAGAGAAACAAACTGAAAAGTGTATTAAAATTTTTCAATCTGATCGAGAAGGTGAATACCTCTTTAGTGAGTTTCTGACATATCTAGAAGAGAATGAGATCTCTCATAATAGATCCCTCCTGGAACATCACAGCATAATGGTGTGTCAGAAATGAGAAATCAAACTCATATAGACATGGTTCAGTCCATAATGGGCTTTGCAAGTCTGTCGATCTCCTTTTGGAGATATGCACTCGAGTCAGCTTGCTATATACTTAATAAAGTTTCGAGTAAGTCTGTAAGTAAAACACCATATAATATATGGATAGGGCATAAGCCAGTGCTCTCTCATCTTAGGGTTTGGAGGTGTCCGACCTATATCAAATATTTGAAAACAAACAAGCTCGGACCTAGGTCTAACAAATATCTATTTATAGGGTATCCGAAAGAGACTAAGGGGTATTACTTCTACTTTGCTGATGAATAGGGTATCTGAAAGAAACTAAGGGATATTACTTCTACTTTGCTGATGAACAAAAGATGTTCATCAGCAATAGGGTAGTCTTTTTGGAAAAAAAATTTTTGGGGAAGGAACTAATGCCTCTAAGATCGAACTTGATGAAGTTTGACTAATAGAAGAAATAATGCAATCTAGTAAACTCATAAAGTCGGATTTGATTAGATCAAATCTAAAACTTACTGTAGAGACATCTTTGAGGAGATCCGGTAGAGTACCGCATCAGCCGGATAGATACTATGATTTCTTAATTCAGAACAGTGATCCTATTGAACTCGATGAAAACAATGAGGATCTGATCATCTACATGGATGCGATGCAAAGATCTAACTCTGATAAATAGCTAGAAGCCATGAAGTCCAAAATGGAGTCTATGAAGGTCAATGATGTATGGACATTGATTGACCCACCTGAAGGAGTAAAATTCATAGGGTGTAAGTGGATCTTCAAAAGAAAGAGGGGTACAGACAAGAAGGTGGAGACCTATAAAGCCTGCCAGGTTGTCAAGGATTATCATCAGCATTATGGTATTGACTATGATGAGATATTTTCTCCTGTGGTAATGCTTAAGTCTATTCAAATCATGCTTGCGATAGCAGCATCCTTGGACTATGAAATATGATAAATGGATGTGAAAATAGTTTTTCTAAATGGAGAGCTGAAAGAAGAGGTGTATATAATACAATCTGAAGATTTCATATCCACAGATGAGTCTAAAGTGTACAAACTTCAGAGATCCATTTATGGACTGAAGTAAGTAGCATCTTGAAGTTAGAACATGCATTTTGATAAAATGATCAGAATGTATGACTTCGTTCAGAACGAAGAAGAACTCCGCATATACAAATGGGTTAATAATTCTATGGTTATATTTTTTATTTTGTATGTGGATGACATTCTCTTAATCAAAAATGATATCCCTGTATTATAAGGAATAAAAATTTGGCTGTCATCATAATTCTCTATGAAGGACTTAAGAGAGATATCTTATATTTTGGGGATGAAGATTTATAGAGATAGATCTAAGAGGTTGCTTGGGTTATCCCAATCCATGTATATTGATACTATGCTGAAGTGATTCAGCATGAAAAATTTAAAAAAAGACTATCTTTCAATAGACCATAGAATTTTTCTTTCGGAGAGGGATTGTCTGACAACTCTTCAAGAAAGAGAGTGTATGAGTAAAATTTTACATGTTTTAATAGTGTGATCCATTATGTACATCATGACATGTATGAGACTGGACGTGGCATATTCATTAGGGGCAATTCGATCCAGGTGAGAACTATTGGAAGGTCGTAAAGACCATCCTTAAGTATTTCAGAAATATTAAGGACCAATGGCTTATTTATAGAGAATCTGACTTAAAACTTATGGGATTTATAGATTTTAATTTTTAGTCAGACCAAGACGATAACAAGAGTGTGTTAGGATACGTATATACCGTGAACGGTGGAGCAGTCTACTGAAAAACTTTCAAGCAGCACACCGTGGTCGACTCTACTTGTGAGATGGAATATATCGCGAGCTTGGAGTGGCACCCTCCCTCGATGGTCTTATCCTATTATACTGCGACAGCACGAGCACCATTGCTCAAGCGAAGGAACCAAAGTCATATCAGTATACAAAGCACATTCTATGCCGCTACCACCTGATCCGAAAGATCATGGATCGAGATGATGTCAAACTTCAGAAGATCGATGAAAAGAAGAACCTGATTGAGCCATTTATGAAAACCCTCGGTGTCAAAAATTTTGAAGATCATAAATCGAAAATGGGTATACGATACTGTACCGATTGGCTTTAGTCCAAGTGGGAGTTGTAGGAAATTGTATCCCAAAGTCAATTATCAGCCTGTTGACGGTTAAGCTCATATTTGAAAATTATATATGAATTATTGAATAATAAATATTATTTAACTTTTTCATCATTTTGTACATCTTCTTTGAACTCCTGTATTGTGATGAAGTCCTTAGGACTATTTAAATCAATATAGGAGGATATATTGTTGAGTCCTTAAACCTTGTTCACGATCAAACGATATGCTATTATTAGGACGATTGCTATATCAAGTGTAGGTCGTTGTATGTCATGTGTGTTGGTTGCCCTCTTAACTAAGGAGCATGAAGACACTGGCATGGTATGCAAGTAAGATGTTGAAGGAAAGCATGGTGGTTTTGTGTATGTATTTTTAAAATTTTACAGCAGAATAAATATAGATTAAATAATTTAATCTACAATGTATGCATAGATCAAATCTAAAACTATCAAACAAGATCCATGACATGAACTAATATGTATATATGTACATCTGAAATCTAAAATTCAGCAAGTATAGATCATATCTATATGTAATTAAATCATATCTAAATTATATTTAGATCATATCTAAATATGAATTGAGTTCAAAACTCTATACTTGAGTACAGGTAGCATGTCACCATATTCAAAATTCGTGATAGTTGATTCTTCATGATGCTCGACAGCCACACATATGTTCGACCTCTATAGGTATCCAAACGAAACCCATGTGCTGATCGATGACCCCAGGAGTACTAGCTCGCAAAGATATCATGTTTTAGCTGATCTAAGAGAAACATGAAGAAAATAAAGAATAAGAAGACCATCTCCTTTTTTTTTGGATCCATGTATCAGATCTCTACGATAGAGATTAAGAGAAGAATCTTTTCTTCTTAATTCTCTCATGCACAAGAGAGAACCTTTCTCTCTTCTTTTTACACCTTTAAGAAGAACCTTTCTTCTCTAATTTTTTATGATAAAAATCAGATCTAATCTAATTTCTCATACTGAAAATCATATGAAATCCTAAGCTCTAGAAGAACCCAAAAGTAAGACCTAAGAGAAGAACCGTTATTCTCTCTTCTTCTTCTTTTTACTCCTTAATCTAGAACTCTAGGAAGCCCCAAACATCCAACCAGATTTTTTTTGATATTTTTTCTTTAAATTTTTATGTTAAAAATTAGATACAATCTGATTTTCATCCTAAAAAAAAAAATCTAAAAAATTTTTTTTTCTTCTCCAAGACTGTGCACAAGAAGGAAGACTCTTTTTCTTTCTTCTCTTTCTCTCGTTAGGAAGAATTTTTCTTCTCTAATTTTTTACTGTAGAACCAGCAGGAGAAGCTCTTTTTGATATCTAAGAATCAACAGCAAAAGTCTCATAAAATCTCTTCAAAAGGGATTGGGAAGGAAGCCTAAATGCATGGGATATGGGGCGTCCAACTCTTGGACGCCACTCCTTTATTTTTGGTGACCAAAAGAGGGAGGGATGGATTCTTTTTTACACGGAAGAGAGGGAAGGACGTGGTACCTTATGTGGGGCATGAGATATTCTATGGTGAAGAGGAGATGTGGCGTGGAGACTTAAATAGATGGGTGGCGGAAGTTGGTTCAGCCCTATTCTAAATAGGACTCATGAATCTTGGTCAAACTCTAACTAATTTTTGAATTCAATCCTAACTAGTTTAAGAATTAGTTATAACAAACTAACTAATTAGGTCCTAGTTCAATTATGAAATCAATTAGACCCCAATCTAATTAAAAAATTAGTTAGATTAAAATTCCATTGATTTAGAGATTGATTCTTAATGGATATCAGGAAAGTTATTAATCAATAGAGCTTGATCCAATCAAGCCTATTATCCAATAGAATTTGATCCAATCAAAATCTATATTAAATCAAATTAAATCTTATTCAACTCAAAATTTGATTTACATTCCTAAGATCAATTGGAACAAGCCCTGTTATCTAATAGGACTGCATCCAATCAATCCAAAGCAAATCTAACTGAATCCAATTCAATTAGATCTGATCCAATTCTCATTGCTCAATCAAATTGAGTCAATAATAATCAAATTATTAATTAATTATTTTTTTAATTTATCAACCATTAGTAAATAATTTATTATAACCTTTGTAAAAGATTAATCATCAATCACATTGATAATTAAATCCTTCAACGATTCATAATCGTTGATCAGCCATTTAATCAGATGGTACTTCTATGTATGTAACCCCATAGGTTCGAACCTAAGTCAGTAGTATAAGAATAATTTTTATACTAATCGATATTACCATCTAACAATGATTTTCGACGTTCGGATGAGCTGAATGTATGCCCAGCAATATTCTAAAACCCATGTGGATATAGTTATCGTATAATTCATCCCTTTGATACTCGATGCTCAAGGATAATTTTAGATTAAACTATCAACCTAGGATGAGTAGTCCATATTGTATTTCAACCTCAAAAATCCTGTGACTCCTCATTAGGACTATTTTGATCAAAATTTTGCTAAATTGAAATACAGTGATGCATCATCTTTAATTTTACTTGGAGTGGTCAATCCCATCTTGACTCACACTCAGACTTCATAAGTACTTGACTGTACTCAGAAACCTTTCATCATCAAATTAAAAATTTGGATAGTCCGACACCAAAGCACAGTGAGTTACTTGCAAGTCACTAAGGCAGCCTCAGGTCAGAGGGACACATATATCCATATCCCATCAAAGTAACCCTTGATAGTAGAGTACTCCGAAAGTGGTCATATTTAGTGAAATGTACTCCTATAAATCACTCATATGCCATATTCGTGTCACCACACGTCTTGGTTAAGAGAACAACCAACTAATATAGCACACAATGACCTACACTCGATACAATTATCATCCTTATAATAATTGTATCATTTAATTACGAGCAGAATATAAGAACCACATGATAAATCCTCCTTTATTATTTTGGAAGTAGCTCTAAAGACTTCATCATAACATATGAGTTCTATTTAGGAAGATATATTCCTTATAATGAATCTTGTCAAATAATATTTATCATTTTATAATTCATATACATGTATGGAGCACAATCATCTACAACTTAGATGATTGACTTTAGGATACAATTTTCAATAACTCTCACTTGGACTAAAGCCAATCAGATTTGTATCAAATATCCATCTTTCATTTGTGATCACCGAACTTTTTAGATCCGATTGCTTTAGTTAATAGGTTGGTCAAGTTCTCCTTTCGGTCGATCTTCCTAAGGTCGACTTTATTTCAATCTTATCGAATAAGATGATTGCAATATAGAAAGTATTTGGTTCTCAGATGGAACATCAGTTCTTCAGCTTGAGCTATGGCTCCAGTACTATTGTCAATACAGAAGGACTGGATCATCAACGGAAGGTGCCTCTCTAAGCTCGCTAATGAACTTTCACAACCAAACAACTTCTTTACCAGTATCAAATACTGCAAAGAACTCTGTATCGTAAATAAAATTGACTATTAAATACTGCATGGAACCTTTCCAGCATGTCGCTTTTCTTTTTAGGATAAAAATATAATTTGGCACAACTTTATCATTTCAATCTGACTAGAAATTGAAATCAATATTCTATAGATTTTAAATCAGATTCTCCATAAATAAGCTATTGGTCCTTAATATTTCATAAATATTTAAGAATAGTTCTCATAACCTTCTAAATCTTTATGGAGAACAGAGATGACAACCAAGATTTTATTCTCTGTAATGTAGAGATGTCATTCCCGATTAAGAGAATTTCATTCAAACAATACAAAAAATACTTTTATAGAACTATTAGCCCATTTGTACATATAGGATTCTGCTTCATTCTTAACGAAGTCATATGTTCAAAACATACATTTCAACTCCAAAAAATTTAATTCAATCTGAATGGATTTGAAGATTGTCATAAGGAAAATATCTCATCATAGACAACACTATAACTTTGATGAAATCTTTTGACAATTGGATAGAATTAATAGATCTCCACCTTTCTGTCTATGCCTCTTATCCATCTAAAATTCACTCACACCCTATGGATATTACCCCTTCAGGTGAATCAACGAATGTCCATACATCATCGATCTTTATGGTGGTTCATAGGTGGTTCATAAGTGGTTCATAAGTCATCAGATTGATTATATTAAGAGAAATTATCCACTTCTAAAAAATGAGAAGGGGAAGTGCTTTTTCATAGGTGGTTCAGCCAGCATAAGTGGTGCAAATTCATCTGAGGATAGTGGGAAAGATCTAGTGGTAGTTTTAGATGGAACCATGGAGTATAACAACTATTGGACACTGGATTCAGCTTGTTCTCACTGCTGCACCTCGTATTAGGAGTGGTTTGCATCCTATTATGAAACCGATGGAGGGAGCATAAGTCTTAGTGATGATCACCCTTGTAAAGTTACTAGTGTTGGTATCATAAGGATGAGAATGTATGATGGGGTCATAAGGATACTGACTAATGTCAAACACATCTCAGAGCTGAAGAAGAATCTGATTTCTTTAGGCTACCTAGAAAAGCATGGTTATGCATTTGGTAGTCAATCGGGCAGTGGGTGTTTGAAGATAACAAAGAAGGTGCTGGTGGTGATGAGAAGAAGAAGATTGAATAATAACTTATATAGATTGGAGGGCTCGGTGGTTACAGATAGTGCAGAGGTTCTTACGGCAGCACAGGAGGAATAGTTGGCATATTAGGTGTGACACTATCGGATGGGACACATGAGCGACAGAAGGCTCATGGAACTTAGTAAAAAATATCTGATTTTAGTACTTAAGAAGGAGGGTGACGATCTATGTGAGCCTTATATCTATGACAAACAGCATAGGATAAGGTTTGCCAATAATACCAAGCGTAGTGAAGACATTCTGGAGCTAGTTTACTCAGATGTGTGGGGATCGGCCCTTATTTCTTTCAGAGATGGGGCTAAGTACTTTGTGACTTTCATTGATGACTTCTCCAGGAAGTTGTGGGTGTATCTAATCAGAAAAAAATCAAGGTGTTTGTCTGGTTCAAAGTCTGGAGAGCTGCAGTGGAAAAGGAGATAGAAAAATCGATGAAGTACCTTAGATCTAACAATGGAGGAGAGTATACCAGCATTGAATTCAGAAGTTATGATGAGAAAAATGGCATCAAATGCCATTACACAGTAAGAATGACTTCTCAATAAAATAGGGTGGTTGAAAGGATGAACCGGACATTGATAGAAAGGCCAGATGTTTGAGGGTGCAGGCATCACTTTTCAAAACTTTTTGGGATGATGCGATAACTTTCTCTTATTTTCTTGTTAATAGGTCCCCTAATCACAAGCTTAATGGAGAAATTTTAGGTGAGATCTAGAGTGGAAAGAAAATGGAGCTTGACCACCTAAAGATCTTTGTTGCCCGACCTATGCACTGATGAAGACAATCGAAGGAAGCAAACTGGACCATAAATCACAGAAGATGATCTTCATCAGGATTTCACATGAAGTCAAAGGTTACTTACTATGGGATCTTTATTTTCAAAAGTGCATCATCAGTAGAAATATAATCTTTGATGAGAAGAGCATTTTGAAGAGATCAAGAGGTGTAGATGGAGCTAAAAAGGTTGAACAGGACAGTAGTGGACAGCATTCGCACTAGGTGATGTGCCTTCAACTTCTACTACTAAACATCTTTCTTTTGAAGTGGAGTTTGGAAAACATATTCCCACACACATGAAGGACCAACAAGAAGGCTATCTATCCAGGAGGAGGTGCAGTTAGAGCCACAGACATCAAATTTACAGGATAGTGAAAGGAGAGTGACGCTGCACAAGCCAAAATGCACTATTCACAAACCTATGCGGTATGGCATTGATGAGATCATATCCTATGTCCTCATCACTGCTAATAGAGATCCAGAGACTTTTGAGAAGGCCATGGAGAGTTTGGATCTGGAGTTATGGATGTAGGCCATGATGGAAGAGATGGAGTCACTGGATAAGAACAGGACATGGTGGCTAGTGGATCCACCTAGAGATGCTCGAGCTATTGGTTCAAAATAAGTGTTCACATGAAAGAAGGCACCTTTAAAGCAAGATGAAGTCAGATATAAAGCAAGGCTCGTTGTAAAGGGGTACTCACAGAGAGAGGGAGCAGACTACACAGAAGTAATCTCTTCGATGGTGCGTTATGCTTCAATTCGGATGTTGCTGTCGCTTGTAGCTCAGCATGATATAGAATTGGAGTAGATGGACGTTAATATGGCATTCTTGCATGGGAACCTAGAGGAGAGGATCTACATGAAGTAACCAACTGGTCTTATACAGACTGGATTGGAGAAAAAGATCTATCTACTTAAGAGATTTCTCTACGGCTTGAAGCAGTCTCCTCGCTAGTGGTACAAAAGGTTTGATTCTTTTATTTTGAGCCTTGGTTTCTTCAGATGTGAATATGATAGCTGCATGTATGTGAAGGATGTAGATGAGGATGATGCATTGTACTTACTTTTATATGTGGACGATATGCTTTTGCAAGCAGGAGTGTTGATGTTGTGAGTGAGCTGAAATTAGTACTATCGGCTAAATTTGAAATGAAGGATTTGGGTCCAGCCAGGAAGATTCTCGGCATGAAAATTTATCGAGATAGAAGCAAGGGTATTCTCCACTTGTCACCAGGAGGATATATTCAGAAGGTATTAGAGAAGTTTGGGATAGATAAGGCCAAACCGGTTGGAACACATTTGGCAAGCCACATGTCTCTTTCGAAGCAGCAATGCCCCAAACAAAGGAAGAGAAAGAGCACATGGAGAGAGTTCCATATGTCGATGCCATGGGTAGTGTGATGTATGCTATGGTGTATTGTAGGCCCGACATAGTACATGCAGTGAGCTAGATGAGCAGATACATGGCTAACCCTGGAAAAAAGCATTGGCAGGTATTAAAGTGGATCTTGTGGTATCTTCAAGGAACTCGAAGGCTTGGTTTAATTTTTGAGCAGCAAGATGGACCTAGGAGGAACTCAATATCTCAAATGAGATTTTCAATCCATTGGAAGGGTTTGTTGATGCTAACTTTGCAGGTGATCTAGATACAAGGAGGTCTACTACAAGATATGTTTTCAGCACGGTGGGCCTGTTTCTTGGAGATCAACCCTTCAAGCTATCATAGCCTTGTCTACCACAGAGGCCGAGTATATAGAGATTACAGAGGCTGCTAAGGAGGCTCTTTAACTAAAGAGACTCATATCAGAGATGGGGATGGAGCAGAGCACAATGGTGCTGCATAGCGACAATCAGAGTGCTCTACACTTGGTCCAGAACCCAATCTATCATACACGGATGAAACATATAGATGTGAGATACCATAGGATCAGAGAATTGATGGAAGAGGGTGAGTTATTGCTGGTAAAGGTTCATACAAAAGAGAATCAGGCTGATGCTTTGATGAAGGCTCTTCTGCGAGGATAGTTTTCTCTCATGTGTGGCACTGACAGGTCTGAAGGACTATGCTGATTTTGCTGCGACTTTGAAGTACCTTGGTAGAGATTGTAGGATCTGGTGTGGTGCTTCTAAATCTCAGTTGGTCAAAGAAAAGGCCAAGATTTATGATCCATGAGGTGTTCATAGGTGTTCTAGGGCCGTTTGGGCTTTAGCGTGAAGGCTGTCAGCCTTCATAGTCTCGAGGTCAAGTGTTTAGGGCTTTGAGGGTCTTGAGGTCCAGGTGATTTGGGCCTTGAGGGGCTAACCCATCATTGAGCTAGGATTGAGTCCAAGGTGAGCGAGTGCACACAAGTTAAGGGTGTAATTGGGCTTGGGTGAGTGCAATCATATTGGGTTAGTCTAGGAGAGTTTTGGGTTTGGGTGATGTGGACCTTGTACTTACATATACTCATGTAACTTGTTTGAGTGGGAATATAATCAATTGAACTCTTTCTCCTTGAAACCTCTTTTTCTCCTCTCTCTCTTGGATGTCCTAGCATCTCCTCCAAACCCTAAGTGCCGCCCAAGTGAAAGAGCAAGGAAACTCCTTGCCACCCCCCATCATCTTCTCTTAGTTTGATTAGGAGAAGATCCTTGCCGCCCTATCTCTAAATCCCTGATTGTTCTAAGACTTTAGGATGCCCAAACCACCATAGTAGCTGTTGCTCCTGATCTCCATGCCTCTCTAGGAGTTGTGATCAGTGTCTCTAAGCAATCCTAAAAAGATTGGGAAGAAGAGCAAAGGAAAGTTATAAGAAGGCTACCACCTAGAATTTCTGCTGCAAGCTCTTGTGTTTGAATGCCTCCACAATCCTTGTTGCTGGTTCCAAGATCGTCATGCTCCAAGGGTAAATCAAGGAAGATCCCAACAGTAGGAGGAGTGACAAGAACTTGCTAAGGTTAGTAGGACTTCAACTCGAAGCCAATCAATGTAAGCATCGGAAAGTAATGAAGAACTTTATTTCATTTGGAAAGTAAAGAATAATTGGTAAACACATTTCATTATACAAATTTTTTGACAAAAAGTTTGTAAGTATAAAAAGAAGACTAGTCCTAAGGCACAACTACAATGGTCTCCTCGGCAAGGGGCGGCCATGATGATCTCCTCAGCAGCATCGTTTGCAACCTTCACGATAATCGAACCAAAGGCTGGGACTTCAGTTGGGGCTTCGGTTGGAGCAAACTCATGCTTGGCCCATTTGGATTTGTCCTTGTCTGAAATACCCTCCACTCTCATCATTGCTATCCCCAAGTCAAAGATGGTCTAGGTTGAGCTTCAGAATCATCTACCTCAAATGCTCCTCGCAAGCATTAAAGACATACTCGTAGGTGACTATGGAGCCTTTAGCGACTTCATTTTTGAACTCCTGTGAGGCCTTATACTCCTCAATGCTCTTAAGCTTGGCCTTAGTGATGGCCTTCTCCTTTCTACTCCTTAGTCACTATCTTAATGAGCTCCATCTTGTCCTCAGCAGCTCTGATTGCCACCTCCCCTAACCCTAAAGCTTCCTCAAGCTCGACCACTTTCCAACAAAGAACCCCATTGGCACCATTCTCGATCGCCACCAAGCCCTCTAAGGCACCGACCTTCTCTCGAATAGCTCAGAGCTCAGATGTAGCCCAAGAAGTCTCCTCCTTAGCCATCTTCTTGGCCTCTTTAGCAACCTACCTCTCCTCCTCGCCAGCTCCCCTCACCTCATCAGAGGCCCTAGCTCAAGCCTTTGAGGCTCGAAATTTCTCCTCCAATGAGAGCTTTACTTGATTGAAACTGACTAAGCCCTCACTAAAGATGGCGATGTCATGCGCCAGCTATATGAAAGAGAAGATGAGAGTTGAGATAACTATTAAAAAGTCAAAAGCAAGCATGAAAAAGGAGACTTACCCTGAGAAGCCCGATGTAGGAGGATTTGATGGCTTCGTCCAATGGACAAGCCCTCTTCTCTAATCAATCAGCTGGTAACAAGATCATATTCACCAACTTGCCTGTGAGCTGGTGGTTCTGGAGAGCAGAGTCGTCCCTCTATACTCTCCTAATGGTTATCATGAATCCTTTGTCACCTTCGAATGAGGAGGGACCCACCTCGAGCCTCACTAGCCTGCTCGACATTGTGGGAGATGATGGCTGTGGGGTGGTGCAGGCCGGGGATGGAGTCCACTCATTTGTTGGTGGAGAAGATAGGGCCCAATCCATTGGAAGAGCGAGAACCCAAACCGGCTCTGACGATGCTGGCATGGAGCATTGTGGCTACTCGACTGCCATCGGCTCATCCTTAATTTCCATGGGGTCAGCACTTGACATCCCCATGTACAGTGCGGGGGTAGGAGCAGGAATTGGCGCTTGGATACTCCTCGAGCTTTTCGATGAAGATGCTCCATCCAAGGAGCCCATCTTTCTCTTCAACACCAATTTGATGGCTGAAAGTGATGCCTCATCGCTATAAAACCAAAGAGAAAAATGATCATTAGCACAGTAATAGCTAAGAGAATTTTTTAAGATAAAAGAGAATATTGTACTTCGAGATAATATCAGACTAATGCTGACATCATAAAAATTCTATTCAGTTAGCAGTTCCTTCAGCTTAGGCACCTTGATGCCGAGTAGGCTCTGATGGTCCTTATCATCCTTGGGAAGGACGGACTTATTCTTATTGAAAGATAGATACAGATCACTCTAGATTGGGCTAAACCCCTAGGGTCCATCCAAAGACACAGAAAAAATGGCTTTTCCAATCGTTGACCAAAGATGGAAGCTTGGTGATAAACTTACACTGTGGGCAGGATGAAAAGTACCATCACTCCCTCTCATGAGGGTACTTTTTCAAGATGAGTAAAGATCTAAAAAGAGAGCACCTCAGAATGATACCAAGTCAATTACAAAGTATAATAAAAATGATGACCATCCGGGTGGAGTTCGAAGTGATCTAAGTTAGAAGAATCCTATAGAAATCAAGAACATTACTCATAAAGGGATGGAGCGGAGCCAAAGATCGATTTGGAAGGACTCCTTCAATGCAACTTAGCCTCCCGGGGCATTGGTCACACAACCATCCCATCCTGGAACTTTGAGTCGGAAGGTTGAAGAGATGGAAAACTAAGAATGAAACCCTATCAAGTCGTCCTTAGTTAGGCTTGACTCCTTTTTGCTCGAACCCCAGAAATCTCCTAATCTATGCACAGAATTATCTGCATGGCGGAACACAGAACCTGATTTTTAGAGGAGGAGCCAACCATGGTGATGGTCGGAGAATCACTCCTAGACATGATTTGGGAAGGCAATGACTGATAGTTGCAGTCGCTGTAGGGATTTTTGCCCTGAACCTCATCACCATTAGAAGACATGGATGAAAGAAGAAGAATTATGAAAAGAAGACCAAAGCAATAAAGGAGAAAGGAAAAATAGCACTCAAAAAGGATGGAGGAGGTCAAAATACAAAGACAAAGAACAAGAAAAGAGTGAAGATGGAGGACAAACCAGAAATGGGAGCAATCATCAGTGCTGGGGAAGATGATACTGATAGGAGGAGAGCCTTTCTTTGACAACAATAATGGCGAAAAGACAACTGATAGCGGAATGGTAGGAAATTTAGTAGATCAAAGCGAGAAAAAGTAATAGACGATAGCCTATTTGTATATAGACCATCAACGATATAGATTTAATCATCGAGTCATCAGATTCCAACGTCTAGCTAGCATTAGGGGCATTGGATCTCGTGACTCTTCATTGCACCCCCCTCAGATCAAGCAATATAAGGTGATCCATGAGCCACACTATGGGGCCTACCAATGTCCAACATGTGGTGAGCCTCGACAGACCTAAGGATGATCCCTAAATCTTCTTTTTCTCAAGCCATTACTCCGCAGTACGTCGAGCCCCCATCCCTCATAACTACAATGTTGATTACGAAGCGATGCCTTAGTAAGATCCTGAATTTTTCTTCACCAGATATTGCACAATAAATACTTCGAAGAGAAGACAGGGCTAGTGGATGAGTATGGGTTTGGTAATTGGCAGCTTCCTTCATTCGAAGCAATGACCACTTCAGACTTGGAAGTGGGAGATAAGTGTTGTGGAAATAATCCATTGTCTGGAACATTTTTCTTCTCTTTGGAACACAATTGTACATTCACGGATAACTTGACAAAACTTTCATAGACATCGGAGAGCGATAGATAGCCAAGATGGACTAATCACCACCGCCTTCTTTCCAACTTCTCACTCGGACGTTGACCAACCCCACGGTCAAGATCTTCCGACCACATGGTCGAAGGTGTACCGACCTGGCCAACGAATTGCACTGAGGACCGAGAGAGAAGCTCTCATAAGTTGATAGATGGTTGAGTCCTTGACATAGGCATTGGCACGAGGCTCGGCTCAGCACCGACCACTGACTACTAGCTCCTCAATCCATGTAAGCAGAATTCACAACCATCTAACAACTTTGATTCATATGATAATGGAAAGATTCTCTATCCTAATGGCTCGTTAGAATATGGCCTAGTGGCTTAACAAGTTTGGCATAACAACCAAAAGATTCTGACTAAGCTGTCTATGGCTCCACTTTTATATAATAAGGTATCAAAGAGATCCTTAGGTAAGCTCAATTGGAAAAAAGAATAGTACACTACCATTCTCTCAGCCACTCGTACTCTTTTTTCTACCGTTCCCAAGCTTCAACTAACTTAAGTATCGAAAGATCCTCTAATAAAAAATTCTGATGAGTGTGGACTTCTCTTGCAAGTTCTCTGATGTCTCAGCCCCCAAATAGTGTCCAACTTCAACCACATCATCAGCAAATCGAGACGTGCAGCAACATTTATGATGTTCTCAGGGCTGTTTCAGGATAGTATCATTGTGCACATTTATGAGTTCTCCAAAAAAATTCCACAAAAATATGTTAATAAAGTTTTGACATGCGTGCTAGCAATAGGCTAATCTATATCCACTTGTGTTTGGGTTGAGATAAGGCACAAGTTTATCCTAATAAATGTCATAACATTGTTATAGGTAAGAAGCTTTTAAAGATAACTATTTTTTAGCCATTATTTTAACCAACCATTATTTTACACTTTTCACTCTTCATCATTAAAATAATATTTTTAATTAAATTTTATATTAAATTTAAAAATAAGTTTTCTTATTATCCACAATGTTATGCTAAATCTTTTAATAACTTTTATTTGAGAACAAAATAACCTTATTTTCGCTATGCACAAGTTTTTATTATAATAATGGTCAATAAAATGTATCCTATAAGCCAGCATCTTATCTCAAATAAATTCTGGTCAAATGAATGTTTCAATAATAATGTTATCCCATTATAATGGATCTCCTCTGAAATTACTGTTGACTATTACAAATGATGTTACTTGTACATTTTAAATAAAACAATCAACGGTGGAAAAATGATGCCGTTATTTAGTAAAATCATTTTTGGCGGAACATTTTTTTTTTTTTTGCCAATTATATGTGTGTATATATATATTTCAATGGGTAAAAAGTTGAATCTGAAATTGATTTTATGGATTGAGCGGTCCCAACGGTGAAAACTGGTCTATATAACTGCTGTTATAACATTCTAATAACGTTATTATATAATATAACGGTCTTTCCCGAAACTGGTTGCAACGGCCAACATCTGGGAGCATGGTCCACGGTAAATGAGTAAATCGACGGATGTTCTCTGTCGTAACGGTAAGGTAACCGTTTCGGAGATGTCCCGTTATAAACCTTCGCAGGTACAAACGGTGCCCGGTCTACCTCGTCTCCTGTCTCGTGCGACCTCCCGACTTCCGTCCAGCGAAAGAAATCGCTCTCTTTTCTGCCGTCCCGCTCTCTTCCTTGTTTCCTCATCGGCCCACTCCCAGCCTCCCTTCTCTCCTCTCCTTTACTTGTCTCCTCCAATCACCCCCTTCGCCGCCGCCCGTTGTGACGCACGAGGGAACCTCCCTCGTCTCACGATCCAATCTCACCTTCTTTGTCGTTTTTGGCTTCGGGATCCGATCGATAGATGTCGTAGCGTCCGGAAGGGGGCTTTTAAGATCCAATAGCTGGAAAGCCCCTGGATCTCTGCTGTCTTGTCCTTGATCTAAACTGCATTGGTGGGGGTCTTTTGCGATGGATCGGATCGGTTCTGGTACGGCTTCGGAAGGGGCTCTGAGGTATTTCTTTCACGCCCACTTGGATCTTAGTTATGATGGACCGAGAGAGTTTGGGAATTATGTTGTTCTTGCCCGCTATGTTGTGTTTTTTGATGCTTAATTTGATTTTTCTGTGAAGGTGCGCCGTGTTTGTTTCTTGTTTGATTTGTTTTCTTGAAGATTTTAACCTCAAAGTTGATATTTTTTAAGAGTTTACGCGGCTACAATACATGAGATGTGATATCAATAACAGAATAACGGTAATTCAAGATGGCTAGCTGACGGATGTTTGTTTTTCTGGTTGTTTCCCACTCCTTAGCATATGCTTGGGGGAGGCTCTGTTAGTTGCCATAAAGGGGAAAAAAGGAAAAATATAAAAATAAAGATGCAAACTACATTATATCAAGCACTCAAAATCCTCAAATCAAAATTATATAATATATGTAGGGGTAGGTGTTTTGTGTTTTCTTGGAAAAAAATGACAGGTTAATCCAATTAAGTTTTGACAAGTATATTATGTAATGGTATCTTCTGAATAGACAGGGCACTAGGGCTGAAATTGGATCGGATATGGATTGGATATCAGAATATCCATATCCATTATTTGTTTTATCTAATGAATACAAATATTGGTACGGATATTAGTCAGATGCAAAAAAATTTATATCCATATTTATTTTAAATGGATATGGATGCAAATTGGATACAGAAAATATGAATATTAATGCGGAGATAAATCGGATAATTAAACTTTTTGACCATAGAATCAAAGATTTTACTAAGTGGATGATAAATGAAGTTAATAGCATATTAATATGATTGTATATTTTTCTTAAAAGTTTTTAAGTGCCATATAAATTAAATAGGGTTACAAGTAAAATCGGATATTCGGATATGGATCGGATAGTTGTTTATCCATATCCATATCTATTTTATTTTGATAGATATGGATATGGATACGGACATTAGTTGGATGCTTAAATTTTTATCCATATCCAGATAGATTCGGATACGAAAATGGATTTGGATGGATATTATCCGATCCACTTTCACCCTTAGGGCACACATTTGTTTATCACATAGATATAGTAGAATTGAAGCATTATAACGGATTTCGGTTTATCTGCCAAGGGTAAAACTGATGTGGTGAAAACTTTTGAGAATTTGGATACATGTCAGGTTTTTAATCAAAGAAACTATTATACATTTTAAACATGGTACTCAGATGTACATTAGAGTACAGAAGAAGATAAGAGGTATGCATTTGATATATGAGGTTATAACTCTTGGTTTTATTTAATACTTCTTGGAAGTTATGACATTCGAATTTCATGGTTTCTGTTGTTGGGTACACTTAAACTGTCCTTAAGGGAAATAGAGTCATGTTATCACCTGGAAGCTGGAACAAGGGGTGTCTCTAATTTTGTGCAGCTTTAACTGTGATATGCAAGTTGGCATCCTAATCTGGAATTTATTTGATTCCCAATGTTTGAAGTGTCATTCCTACCAGCCTTAACTCAGCAAGTTGCTATCCCTTTAAACATGAAACTGGGAGGGGTCTCGGGTTTAGAATTGGGTGGTGGTATTGCCAACATATTCCTAAAAAGATTGTCTAATGCATCATACATACCATGATGATATCTTTTGAATTTTTTTTTTTTTTAAAGTTTGTGTCAGAGAATATTGTGCAGGGTACTTGCAGATGCACAATGACATGTAACATGAAATGGATGTGCTATAATATATTAGGTGCACGTAGCTAACTGACCTGTAGTTGAATATAGACTATTTCTAGTCTTTGTTGTAATCTGGAAGTGACATCTTTTGATGTCTAAAATGCATTTTGTCACCACAAATACATTATATTGGCATCTCTAGATTTCAACTAATTTTAGAATACACTGTAAATGTTTGTTGGAACCTGCCAAGAAGAAGGGCAAAAATCAAAAGTATTAAATCAGAATACGCTGTAAAAATCAAAAGCTTTAACAATAGTAGTCCACACTAGCTGATTGCGAATAATCTTAATTGCTAGGTTGACCTATATGGTAGCCCATCCTATAAGAGAGAGTAATTTCCTGACTTGGAATGCCCATTCAAGAATGCTGACTTCCATCATCTGTATTTGTCAATTCTTCTGCTTGTTAGTTATTGTAATTAGTAGAAATTTGATTTGCTATGATGAGATACTTCCATCCTTATAAGAAACTAGGTTAAATTATGTCTACCAGTTGACTGTACTCATCAACCATCATTTTATCATGCTATCCTGCTTTCAGGTCCTAAAATGTGGCAACCAATCTCAATTTTCAGTCTTTCATGCTGAGCTACACCTATGACTGGAGTTCCTTTACCTGTCTCTACTAGCCCTATTCTTCGTCGTGCTTCCAGCAAACCTGTTTTCTCTGACCAAAGTAGATGAATACTGTACTTCAATTCACCGCAAGTTTCTTTACCTTTTTTTTTGAAAATACTTTCTTTGGAGATAAGTATATATTTGCAGCATGCTTAACTCTCTAAGTGTATTTCAGGATCTGGTGAATTAGGAATCAATAACGATGAAGGCTTTCTGTTTCCAGCAGAGGTAAATGAGATGAAGGGTGGAAGTATACCAATGCATGGTGCTGCAATAATGCCATCGCCAGTCCTCTTATGGAGATTCAAGGTCATTCTTTTGTTATAATATTTCTTAATATTTATTTCTTGCAATTGTGATGCTTAAGTTTTTAAGGAAATACGTTAGCTGCCCATTCAATTGTTCCTCATGATTCTCAGTCAATAAAATAATTTGATGGATGCTCTGATTCCATCAATAAATCTGAACCCAGTAATTATGATGTACACAACTGATTTAAGATGGATTCATACTTGATGGGCAAATATGATATTATTATTTCCATCATCTGTTAGAAATTTGATGGAAGGCTGTAATCAATGAATCAGGATAGAGCTTGAAAAAAAAAAATTTCCCAATGCCTGGGGTCTTGGAAGGGGTGAACTGGGGACAAATCTAAACTTTGCAAACTGGGGATAAATCTAACCTTTGGCATTTTTCACACAAAGTGGCTTGAACCTGTGCCACAGTTGTAAGCCCCAGCTTTTACCATTACACCAGGTGATGGCCCCTAATCAGAGTTGTGCTTGATGCTATTTATTTATTGCATTCATGCTAATAATTTGAATGCCATTAAAAAGTTAACCCAGGAATCAAGACGAAAGTTTCGGAAGCTTATGTTGATTCTTTAGTCATGTGACTTGTTATTCACCAGTTGTCAAGATAAAGAAGTATTTGTTATGAAAAATCAATCATATTAATAAGTGAATTCTCCACTTGAGATTGAGGGATTTTTAATTACATTCAGTTATTTTGATACTTGGATTAGAAGAATCCTAATGACTGGCACTTCCAGTTAATGTAAGCTGCGCAGATTACCATGATAGAGTTTTGTGCTGTATCGTGTCATGTTTAAGTTTCAATAAGTGTAGACATTCTAGGATCCTTAAAGATTTAAGTGTCAAATTCTTCATCAATTTTGGAATACAAAATAGAAAAAAGAGTTCAATCCATGGAGAAAGATGGAGCCACATGAGTCAACTTGTAGTGCTGAAAGGGTCAGGTGCAAGTGGAATCATGAGTCAAAGTTGGATGAGCCTGTTGTGGTAGATTTCTAGGTAGAAGGGCTAGGCCTTTTAATCAGACTTGGAGAGCTCTAGAGGGAAGTGGTTTATCTATAAAAAAAATTAAGTGACCAGAGAATGAAATCGTCTCTTCTGTTTTGTTTCACTGTGCATGAGCAGGGAGGTGTGATCATTGAAGTGTTCTGCATCTTCATTATGTTTCTGGTCCATGCATAACAGTAAAGACATCATCTTATTTCAGTTGCAAGCATGGAAGGAATTTTATAGATTTTTTTTGAATGTTAGAAGAGTAGTGGCAGCAAGGTTTGCCATACTTGTCGGTACCACACTGGTACTGAACCGATACAGGATACTGTATTGTATTGACACTCAGTATGCTGAATGTTACTGTACCATACCATGTATCGATGCCGTAATATGATAGGAATGGTATAGGATCCTGTACTGAGATGGCAAACCGTGGGCAGTAGAGTTAAACAAAGTGATGAAGTAGGGAAAGGAGATGGTTCCTCACAAGTATAGGGTTTCTCCTTTGTTGTGGAATTATAGGACAACCATCTGACTATTAAAAGTGAGATGGTGAGATCTTTAATGAATTGGTCAAGGTAAAGAATAACTATGCGATGATCAGATAATGCAACACCACCAAGAAAACAATAAAGAAAATGAAACGAATAATATATGGAATCACTAAATAAACACATCCATAGAGTGCTTAATTGATTTGAATAATGTCCAGAAGGATAATTTTGTAAGTAGATGACCATGCTACATAGCTTGAAATATATTTCCTTCAAATTGGTTAAAAAAGTACAGCCCCCTTAATATGTACTTGCATGGTGTGACAATATTTCACAAGAAGGATGCTTGAATGGATGTTTTATTGCAGTTCTCTTAGCTGATAAATCACAGTAATCATGATTGAAAACATTGCTGCATGTACTATTCATTCATACAATTTATTGGTGCCTTGTTCCAAGACTTCAGGTGTTTGATGCCCATTGTCAAGTACTGTATGACTATTAAATGAATTGCTTTTGGTTGTTGCAAGGGAACTGATCACTGATTTATTCTGACCCTATTCCTCAATGTTGTAATTTCTGACAATTGCATGCTACAGGACAAATTGTCTATGAGCTAGAAGTAACATTTTATTTGGAAAAGATCATTTTATTAACCTTTGAATAGCTACCCAAGAATATTACTAAGTATTGTGCCCTTTTGTACTAGCACTGCATAGGCAAGGGAACATATGGGACACTATCTGAAGATATACAAACAATGCACTAATGTCTGTTAGTAAGCAATTTTTTTGACCTTTGGCTCCTTTTGTAATGTGATAGATACACATATTTAGCCAGTCAAACATGAATTTTTGTTTCATATAGTCTGACTCAGCATTTTAAGTCATTAAAGACTGAAAACAATATCCTGATAATAAACTAACAAACTTTAAGTAGCTTTGACTAAATATATATGCTATTTGGTCATGTGCCAAGCCATATCATAGTGTATTTTGGTCCATTCTTTGCGCACATATTATTTGAGATGCATTGATATGGGTTGCTATACCTATGAACTCCTGTAGAGTGTCAGCAACCAAGTATTATGATGCTTGTCATGTGACCCAACTTGATACATACAGCAGTTAATTCTTGGTTCTGCCCTATTAGATTTAGCATTCAAACATATTTTTTCTTGAGCAACAGTCAGGCCTTGCAACAAATCCCTAGCTAATTTAAAAAGTCTAGGTTAAGTGAATGATAAGATTAGTTCCAAAATGTAATACAAGAATGGAATGGTCTATTGATTTTCTTTTTGCTGTTTTTAAATATAGATTTGGGTTTACCATTATAATTATATCTTTCAAACCATAGTATTCGTTACCGGCCTGAACTAGCCGGTACATCCTGTACCGTACCATATCGGCAGAGAATCGATTTGGTTCAGGCCGGTTTTTCGGAAAATGGTCCTAATTGGATTAAATCGATTGGTTCGATAAGGTATCGGTCCGAACTATCCGATACCAAGTGGTTTGATCTGGTACGGTGCGATACGGTACTGGTTCGGTCTGGTTCGGCTTGATTTTCTTTCTTTTTTTTTTTTTTGGTCATTGAGTGGGATTTTTTTTTAAATTTTTTATTATCGGTACGGTCTGGTATGGTACTGTATTGATTAGGAATCGGTACGGGCCTCGGTATCGGTTCCTGAAACCTTGGTTCAAACCTTGAGCTGGCTATTTGGGGTTGACTTTATGAATCATTATTTGCTAGGCATCCTTGTTCAAGGCTAGGTTTGTTGTTACTCCAAGACACTAAAGCATTCATGGGTAACAGAGTGAGATTGCTTTCATAGTTTGATATACCTGTTATGAATATCTGTCAACCTAGTATTAATCTGCTACCTTTTCCATCCAAGTCTTGGGACTAGCATTTTTGCTGTTGTCACATGATTGTCTGAAAAATTCGTTATGTGGTAAAATCTTATTTGAGGAGAAATCCTATAGTGTCTAACAAGACTTATCCAAGCTGAAGAAGCCAATATTTCTTAAAAATCATGCAAACTAGGAAATGAAATCTTAATGTTCATCCTAAGTTAAAAAATGTTGATCACACAATTGAGAGCGCAGGTTGTTGATTGTCATATTACTTAAGTATTTTATGTGATATTGATAAGCAGAGGAACATTTGCATTTGTTTACTGGACCTACCCATATTGCATATGCTTTTAAAGTTCAGATGTAACTTGCAGTGCTAATATGTGATATCGGAATGCCTCCTAATGAAGAATGACCCTGCATTCCAGTATTAGCTATTATTTATTTTTAAGATATGTGAGTTAGTTCAGTTAAGCATGGAGGTGATCATGGGCTGATCAGATAATGCATGATTGTTATAGTACTCTGCAAAAATCAGGGAGAAATTTGCATGAAAAGACTGACTAAATGATGTCTGATTAACAGAGATTCAGGAACTTTATTTTGTCATAGATCCATGATGTTCTCAACAAAATTAGAAATCAAAATATTAGCTATATTTGCACATCGACAGATTTCTTTTGAGATAATTATTTGTCCATTGCCCAAGAATATGTGCTGTACCTTGATGCCGTTGTTGCCTTACCTGTATATTATCGACCCATATGTAGCTTTCTTCATTCTTCAGCTGCTCTCATAACTTTCTTTTCAAAGAATCATACTTGGAGTGTGAGTGTACTACAGATATAAATTTGAAGCATATAATTTGACATTCACCTAACTAAATAGTATTTTTCAGGTATTATTGTTTCTTGTATGGGGTATCAGCTGTTGCAAGGTCAGTTTGATTATAATTTTCATTGTTAATGTAGGTTTACAAATCAACATATTTAAAAGGGTTATAAAGAATTCCAGGCTTTTAAAATGGTATTGTCTGGACTTTTTGAGGTTGCAGATTGGTTGGGACTCTGTCATGAGAATGAGTGTGGATCTTCGGGATTTATTTCTTTATGAGGCTTTTTTGTATTATAATCCTCTTCTTCTTGTGGTGAGTGTTCTTCCATTTAAGACTTGCCTATCTTTTTAAAATTTGAGACCAAGGTGTTAAATTCTTGCCTCTCTCTTTGCCTATCGTTTTTATGTTTTGTTACAGACATTGATGGTTTGGCTTTGGGGAGTTAACCTATGGGTTTTTGCTCAATCATCAGTAAGCTATGCAAAAGTATTTGATCTTGATCATACCCATCTTACACACTGGGAGATATGGAAGGTACAACTATTTGATTCTGGTATATTAATTTGGACATATTTTCAACATGTTATTCTGTATTTTTCATTAAAAATAGTGCTTTTCCAAGTGGTATCTTGTGACCAGCTTGAAATGAACATGCCAAAAACAAGCTTTTAGGAAAAATAGCACTACTGCACTCTGATAATGTCCTGTCTTGGCATGAAACCCATATTAAACACATGTTCTGGAAGTTTTATTGTTATTTTTGTTAGATATATTTTAGTTTTAATGTCATAATCATATTCATGTGGAGGGAAATTAGATAATTTGCCAAATGCTATAATCATCAAGTGAATTCTATAAGTTATTTTCTTGCTCAAATTATGGACTATTCGGCTCATGGTGGATTATGCATTCAACATTTGCAATTTCATTGTTTTATAGATTAGAACCCAATTTTTCTACTTGGGCTGACCCTTTTTCCGAAGACATATCCATTTATTCTCCTAGAGCAATTCTTTTATTATTTTCCCATTACTTCTGATTACCAAAGAAAAAGGGCAGCTACTAATTATTTCAAGAAAATCAGCTTTCTTGCCATTAATTTTGTCAAGCCTGTTGTTTTTATTAATTTCTATAATGTTCACAACTTTTCTATTTAATGAGAATGTTTAACTTTCAAATATTATCCTATAGTTTTTGTCTATCAACTTTATGGACAAAAAGGCCTTTACTTTAATTCTAAGTTATCCTATGTCAAACAAATGAAGAAAATGAAAAATGCATAAAAATCAAAGTACATTAGAAAGAAAATGCAATCAACTAGCACAATATATTAGGAAACAAACACAATGAACTATCACAATTGTTTGGCTGCTTGCTTCATATTATTTTATCTTTGTTTCATATTCAGATTTATTATCAATTTCTATTTTGTGCTTTCATATAACATAAGTTCATCACAAATTTAAAAGTAAAATAATTGATAAAATGTTGTTTCTAATTATGGTATATTGATTATTTTTCTAAAATGTGCATTGCATGTGCCCATTGCAATTATTATAGAAGATTAGAGATTTGAATCTTTTTTTTTTTTGTTTCATTGAGGATGCAATAC
This sequence comes from Elaeis guineensis, assembly GCF_000442705.2. NCBI lineage: Eukaryota > Viridiplantae > Streptophyta > Magnoliopsida > Arecales > Arecaceae > Elaeis > Elaeis guineensis. The sequence goes on along the minus strand of NC_025993.2, from coordinate 20,152,712 downwards.
ATTATATGCTAACTCTTCTAGTTTATCTTGCTTTGTAATATTGAAAAGCATTTTTCATCACTCCCTTTAGAGAGGTTTGTCTTGCTTTCTATAACATATGTTGTACAAATGTTGAAAAAACACCATAACAATATAAGAGTATTTTGGGTGAAATTTAGGAAACCTGTGAATAGTATTTGACTATTGTATACATATTTGGGGGTGTCAATAAGTTCTTCATAATTTATTTTGGTGCTGCTCGAAAATTAGCTTTAGATGTAATTTGATTGGAATTGAAAATGATTCGGCACTAAGTTAAGCACTGCTTTTGCTATTAAATCTTTTATCATGCCAGTTAATTGAGATGATTTTACATGAGTTTTTACCCCTAATCTGTAAATGAATTTATTTCTATTTAATTGTTTATGCCTTTGTTTGGGATTTTGATTAATATTCATTTGATGCTAAATGACTAATGTGTGATGTTCCAACAGTGTGCTACTTGGATGACCATCATAGTGCCCACAAGTATGACAGCTTATCTTTATCTCTACTCACATGGAGAAGTGTCACTGGCTGCATCACAACCAGTTTAGTATCGGTTTCACTCTTGTTGATACCTAATGATCATAAATTGTCTATTTCATAACACTTTTTTTTTTAAGTGTTTAAATTTTTTGTTTATTTATATTAGTTGGAAATGAACTTGCTCTTTGCTTCTGATATTCTTCTCTGATGGTTTAAACTGTAAACCTAGAAATTGTATCGGCCATCATTTTTAAACTGAAGCTATACATTTAATTGCAATGTTGCTTATGATCATTTGATTCAAAATTGGTTTATTCACAATATCTTATACAATCTCTGGTATTAATAATTAAAATTATAACACCTTTCTGTGATACTAGCTATAAGCTACTAAATATTTTAAATTTGAGATAAATCTTAAAAGGATTTTAACATGGATCAGATTCTATATTGTTAATATGCCTTTTTCATGAAATTGTTTAAGATTTAATTGTTATCCTACATTCTCACTCTAAATAAACTTTACTTTTGACATGAGCAATGAATCACCATGAATTTAGATTTTTTGGAGGACATGGACTCCTATCAATGATCGGATCATGGAACAATTTAAATTAGATTTCCTTTAAGACATTGTGAATTAGAAGTTTGGTATTTAGACTCTGTTTTGAAGGATAGTTCCCAACTTAAATTAGAATTCCTTTTTTAGAAGTTTTGTATGGTCTAAATTTGTATTGGAAATATCTATCTAAGGTTATAATGGGAATTGAAAAGTTGGGAAATATAATTGTTTTTTTCAGTGTTAGAATTTTCTACATTCAAGCATAGATGGACAATCATGCATTATTCATTACTGATCGTTTGGAAATGATTGGCCAGTATTGAGATCCTTTTGATGCATGACTTATATTCTCCAAGATAATAACATGGTTGAGGATATTATGAAAATTTAGGTTTTAGTTGGAAGGAAGAACATAGGCAAGTCATATCCACATGTAATTTGAATATAAGTATTGTTAGGAATGAATATTAAATTTCAGAAATGGATTATCAAGTTCTAATTGGAGGAGCTTGGGAGTAGAGGTTGATATCAAAACTCAAAAATCTGAGATATAAAATTGGAGCAATTTGCTATATTTAGATAGACATGCCTTTTTTTATAATTATCTCTAGTTTTAAAAAATCTGATTTAGAAGCTGCTATAGTGGTTTCGGACTAAACTGGTATGCTATGTGCCATGCCAGCCTCATATAGTGCTTTGGTCTATAGCACCCGATATAGCAGGTAAAATGCCACTACAATGGCCACTGTGCTATTGCGTTATAGCTGGTGCTGTGTTCTAAAGTGGCTGGATTGGTTCAAATTAGACAGGTTCAGCAATTAAGCAATCATTTGACTCATCGGTATTTATTGAAGGAAGGGCTAATTCACTTATTTGGTGCTCTAATTGAATGAAGTGTTGAAAAGAAGAGAAGAGAAGAGAAGAAAGGAAAGTGGGAAAGAATGAGGCTTCCCTCCAAATGTGGCGCCACATAGCTCCAATGCTGGAGCTCCCCCATTAATGTTTCACAGGCGATGCACCACCTAGCTTACTCGAAGATCTTTAATTTATGTTATTGTGGACATGTTTATTAGATGAATGATGTCACTATATATGGTGGACAATGATATTTGTCATTAGATTGTGGACCTCTACACTGTATGAATGTTGATATGGTATTGTGATGTTAGATTGATAAAGTTCTATGGTTTGTCCGGATTTTTTTTTTTTTAACTTTTTGCATGAAGTTCATATAAAGCATCGATTTTTGGTACTTGTAAGAAAAATCATTGATATGTTTTAACAACCTTCTTTTAGTTCATAGAAACCACTATAGCACCTGCTATTTGCTATCCACTATGAGACCACCTGGCACCTACATGCCACTCTCCACTTTTTATTACGTTGTGTATAAGTCTTAAATATTGTATCAAGCACCCATCTCTGATTCTGGTTTATTAGTTTTTTTCCTTATGAAGAAAGTGCTGGTTGTGACATTGAAAAAGACTATCATTGTAATTAAAATAAGAAACATTTTATCATCTGCAAAGTTTCAACTTTATGTGTTATATAAAAAGGTGTTAGGTTTGTTGCTTATTCATTTAAAACTGTGAAAATAGAATGTCCCCATTGTTTTCCATATAAATATCAATTTTGTAGGTGAACATTATTTATCTTATTATTGTAATGAGAAGGCTTCAACCTCTTTGTAGTTGACTGTTTTTTCCCAATCTTAATCATAGATTGCAAATACCAAAGGGGCAAGATTTTAAATCCCATGGGACAGGATTGTCTCGGCTTTTCTGTGAACAGAATGTGTGGCATGCACTGTTGTCCCACCTATCGTGACACTTGGGATAGGAGATGTCACAAAACATGCTGATCAAGTCATTGGGATGCCTGTCCTGAGACTTGAGATGGTATCGTGTCCCGGCATCCCACAAGATGTCCCCATCAGGATTTGAAACTATGCTAATGAGTGTTGAACTACACCAAAATAGTATACGTGGAATGGTTTAACCATTAGTAGAAATTAAAATAAATTTGATTAAAAATTCATAGGGTATAGAAGAAACTCCAAAAGTGAGCAGAGGTGGGTATGCAAGGAAGGACACTTATGGCAGTGATCCATAGTCCATAAGTTGTTATCCAATGTTATGGCATTGCACATTATGACACTGTTACGTCCTCCAAGATGAATTTGCATTCCTTTTAGAAATTTAAAATGGTTCATAGTAAGAAATCATGAAAAGGGCAACCATTTTCTTGGATGGACCTCCTGAACTGTTATAGAAGTTTCACTTGAATAAATTTAAAAAATCATACAAAGCTTATTGATGCCTCTGAGTCTGTTCTCACCTCTAAATATGCGTGCAGTTTAAATATCAAAGATACTTGCTCAGAAATTTTTTTAACCAATTTGGCATCTTCCCAACTGCAACTGGTCTTCAAGTTTTTGGGTGGTGGCCCCTCTCAGGTCAATATTGAACTAGGTAAGATATTGGTACCAGGAGTATTGACTTCTGGTCGAGAGTTGGCCCAAAATATTCTCAAACTTTGATGGATCATTACTTAATATATGACATCAACCCCATATAGATCAGATAAGAGTTGTTGGTGTTGGTATGCAGGGCTATTAATTTGAGGATTTTTTGGTCCGAGTTTCTTAAAATAAGGAGACTAAACCAACTCATTTCTGACTATTGCTAGTAATCATTTTATTTGGTTGCAATTTTTTATCTGGCAGTTATTTCGGCAATACTTGTTAGTTTATGCTATGTTAATCCATTGATTTAACAAAACTTGAGTATCCATGTCAATTTTTTGATTTTTTGATACCATTCAGCATTTGATTGATATTTACATTTATGTTCTCATTATTTTGGTTCATTTTGTCAAAGAGAATTCGAACATGCAGCCTGAACTGCACCTATGTATGAGGCATAGTGGACTATAACTAAAATACCTGTCAATTTCATTTCCTTATCATTAATCAATAATCCACCAGTTTATTCCACCAGACACTTGTACTGTTACTAATGTTCTAAATTCAGGAAAAGGCTTAATTGGATTGTTGATTACTTGATTTATTCATATTTTTGTTTGTATCTGAGCATCACTGCAGTGCTGCTCCATATGTGCAAAGATTCTTACATCAGTTTTTCTCCATTCTTTCTAGTCTTTGCCACTTCATTGGAGATCCATAAGGCAGGATTCCATCTCATTCTGTGCAACTATGGGATGAGAAAGTGCATTTTATAATAATTTCTGCAGTAAGACAGTTTCCTGACAATTTTATCTCTATCTGCATATAAACTGGTTAATTCCAGGATGTTCTGATCACTCTGTGGGAGGATATACTGTTACATGCATGAGATTTCTTTGCAACACCCTAGTAATTGATCTTTATTTGGTGGCTTCAACAAAAAGCTGATTCTTTATGATTCCTGTAAATTTTATAGTTCTTGCCTGATGTCTAAAATGCATTTAAAGACACTTCATAACTCATGCTGCAAATGAGGAGTTGCTTAAATTTTTTGTGTGATAGTAATCTATTGCTATCCAATACATTTTATTTAGATTCCTTTAGGTAGCAGAAACATTTTACTGGTCTTGTGCAATATTCATGTACATATGTATAACCTTTACAAGAAAAATTTTCCTACTAGGAATATGGCATTTCTCATGTTGTGCCTGTGCTAATGTATGAAAGCAACATATGCCAAACATACTTGTGTTTTTCTTTAACTAGTACATTGGATGGAGTATCTCTAACCACTTAGTTTGACTTGCAGGTTATGCTATATGCTGTTATGCTGATGCTTCTCATATTTCCATTTGATATTTTTTATTTGTCATCTCGCTACTACTTGTTAAGGACGCTTTGGCGTATAATACTTCCATTACAGGCAAGTGTTTTAGCTTATTGTTTTAAGGCAAATTGTGTAGCAGATTTGGGCTTATAAGATATCACTGGTTGGAGAGATTTAAACATGACTAAGCTTTAAATTTTAATCACTTCCTGTTAAATTATCCAGTGAACCTACAGAGGCAAAATAATGTGCCAGTTTATTCTTTCTGTTACACAGCTGGAACAAAAAGGGCATGGAAGTTGCTTTTATAAACTCCAACTATCTTTGAAGAACATAATTGTTTTCTTGATTATAAATTTATTTCCAATGCAACTATTATCTCTTTAAAAAGAAAAAAGTAAGGAGACTGGGGCCTGATTGTTTAGATCCTTTTTTGGACAATAACATGGTACACTTTGAGTTTTCCCATCATGTGTTGAAGATTAAAGCTCTAGATTGTCACCATTGATGAGAGAAGCCAGATGAAACTTTGTTAGTTTGCCTGAAAGTATTCTATGCTGTTGCTTGAAGAAGCTTTTATAATTGAAGTATGCTTTTACATATACTACTTCATGGGTCCTTGTTCAATGCAGGCGATCACATTTTCTGATTTTTTCTTGGCTGATATTTTAACATCAATGTCCAAGGTATGTCCCCTGGCAGATTGTATCATTGTGATTCATTCCTTTTACATAGAAGTAGATGACAGAGATGTGAATAATCCATCTATTACAAACCTCAGCCACCTTTTGTAACTCAGATACTGACTGTTCCCCAGTTACAGTAAGAAGGATTATTCCATAAAACTCTTCTACTTTAATTGGATCCTGTCTTTATATCTGAATTTGACTCAGATGGCAGAATCAGTCTCTAGTTTTCATGACATACGCATCTTACACATGCCCTTATATTGCCTTCAGAGAGTTTAGGTTTTAATTCCTTGGGTATGTTCTAGCCTGCAGGAATGCTGCTCCCTGCAAAAAGGCAAGCTTGTCATGAAAAGTTTGTGACACATGTATACTGTCATATGAGTGCATTTTTTTAAAAAAAATTTTAAAATTGAATGTGAAGAGGGAGAAGGACTGAGTGCCTATAAGCTATAAGTGCTAATTGGTTATTTCAGAACTTGGAGGAGCCAAACTACTGCGCTTACGTGCTGAAACCGATTTTTTCCATAACTATTTCTGTCTGTGCAAATACTGGTACGGTTTGTAATTATTAATTTCTTTCAGGTATTCTCAGATTTGGAGCGTTCAGCTTGTCGGATGGTTAACCGACAGGTCAGTGTAGAAAAAGCTAGATTGATCTCTGTTTAAAAATACTAAAGCCAAGTTTTTCCATAACTATTTCCCAGTAACAAAATTTTCATTTATTGGTGCTTTCTCAGGTTGCAACAATTGCTTGGTTTGAGGCTGATTCTATTTGCGGTGGCCACTCTGTTGCTATTCCTTTAGTGCTTGTCTTCCCATATCTGTGCCGTTTTTTCCAATGTCTGCGTCAGTACAAGGACACTAAAGAAAAGACATCCCTTTTAAATGGTATGTTTTAGCCTAGGTTGCTTTCATTTATTTTGGCTATGATCTAGTTTCTCTTAGCATAGATTGCTTTCATTTGTTTTAAGTAAGATCTAGTTTCTATGGACATTATCAACTACAATTGTAACTTGCTAGGGTCTGTTGAGCATGCATTATATTTGATGTCATCTGTTGACTAGTTGCTCAGCAGGTCCCATATCATTAGAATATTATGAGATGATAATCTGTTTTACATGGTCGATAACAGGACACATAGGATGTCCTGGCTATGTAACCTAGGATCACTTTTACATGTCTTTCATTTGATTTTCTAATATCACTACATTATTCATCTGATTTTATTTAAGTACTCATATCTTACATTTGATATTTTATATGAATAGGGAGACTGTATAGAAAATTGTTGGATTTTATTCTATAAGAATACTGGCTGCAGAACCTGCATAGTGTCGATGGTGGATTGAGAAGTTGCCCTGATCTTTAAAGATATAGACTGGAATGTGATTTACTAGGAACAGAAATGCCTTGTAATTTTTTTTTGCACTTGCAAAATGGAACTGATATCAAGTACTACTGCATATTGTTTGTTATACTTCATCCATTTTGGATGAGTATTATTTTTTTAGGCAGACAAGTACCTATCAACATGAATACATATGCTAGAAGTAGTGGTCACTTCATCTCAGAATGCTTTATTTTGTCCTTCATAACTTGAGGTTGGGTACAATAATGAGTATTTTTGCCAATGCAGGTCTTCTGCTTGAATGTTGTTTGATTCATTCTGTAATCATTCTTTATCTAACAGATACTTATTGTCGTTAAATGATTTTTTTTTTCTTTTTTGATCTTTGGCAATTTTTTTGACCTTTCTTTTTTTTTTCCTGGTGTTTTGTTTAGACCTATTTTGATTCTTGCTTAACATGCTTCCAAAAGCAGATTCTTTAAATTTTTGATTTTAGGCAAGGGGGTTTTGGTGTAGTAAAGAAGTCATGAGACTAACAGAGTGTTACTTGAGATGAAAGATAAAACTTATGAATCTTGAAGAGATAAATACAATGAGGGGAAGGATATCTTGGAGTCAATTGGAGGCCTTATTATCTCTTTTGATTACTTGGATAGAGCTGGTCATCATTTATGACTTGCTTGCTTGATGGGAATAGGAGGGGGAAAAGTGTGGTCAATGGAAAATGAAGGAACCCTTTTTGTTTGGTTGGAGTTTTCAAAAGAGAGATTGGAAAGTGGTATTCCCATGGGAATAAACTTTTCGTGTTTCATTGGAAAGAGAAACGCATGCGAGGCATGGGTTTTTGGCTTTCCCATGGGAAGGGAATTGGGATCTCTTTTTTACCAAAAGTGCCCTTAAAGCCATGTATAGAATAGGATAAGATTTTTTTTTCCTTTATTAGGGGTAAAATATGTATTTTACGTAGCCTTCCTAGAAAAGTGGATGCTTAGCCAAATATAAAGCACTCTACAATGTGTCATTTTTCTATGGTCAACCAGGCATGCCAAAACCACTTTCCCAAGCATCAACTTCTCGGGAAAAACATTCCAATGAGGAAATTTTTTTTTGTGAACCAAATGAGCCCTTAGTTTTGAAATTGTGCTATCTGTTTGAAGATCATGAGTAAACTACTTTCTTCCTTCTAAAATATTGTACCTAGGGTTTAGAATATTCAGGAAGGGTGCATCTTGGGGAATGAGTTTCATATGGTGATAATGCATGGGATTGTTTGAGATTTTTGGATGGTTATATCATTCTTATACTTGAGTAGATAGGGTTGGCGCTATTTGAGATGTCAAAATGAAGTCATCTTGATGGCATTTTGCTTCTCTAGTCCAATTTGTGTATGGGACAACCTGCATTCATGAGTAGGAATGTCATTGACATGGATCTAAGAACAAGCCAACCTTGAATTGGACCATTAGGAGATTTAGGTTGAATATTGATCCAAACCCTACCTATCCAAGAAGAAGTTCCGGCTTGGATAGGTGAGATTCCATAAGACCTACTGGCTCTATGGATTAGGTATGAGAATATTTGACTTTTACAAGACAAATATTGGGTTTGTGTTAGGGCATATTGGGTTTAGGTTCAATTTTTAACAATTTTCAAGAAAAGTAGGACGTCACTACTCACTATGATATGCAGACCCATCCTTGACTTGGACCTAATACTGATCAGTATGCCTATGCATTGAGTGTAGGTGTAAGGATATGCTTTCAATTTTTCAAGTGTGGTTCTAGGTCCAAGTCTACTAAAAAATAACCCAATTTGAACTCACCTAGATCAACTTAACTCAACTCAATCAGCTACATGAATTATTTTCCTCCATTCTGCTCTATTTAGGGCCACACTTTTTGAAGATGTAGCAATATCTAGTCCTTTCTTACTACTTTATCCTATGTGATTTCCGGTCTATCTTTAGTCGTCTTTCCTTCTACATGTATCAAATCACTCCGTGCTAGCACTTCCATCAGCCTATATTCCTACATGCCCAAACCATTTAAAGGGTCCTCTCAATTTTCCTCAATTTGAACTGATCCAAGTATCCAACCCAATTATATATTAGGTCATGAATTTGGTTTTCATGGATCCTACTTGATCTGGACCCAAACCCAATTCATACTAAATAGTTTACCATTTATAATTAATATATTTTAAACTTAGATCTCACACATTTTTTGTAAATCTTATTAATTATACCTTCAGTTTACATCATCAGTGAATCATGTTGAGGACATGAAAGGGATTGAGCTTTCTAAACAACAGTACCTGCTCGAGACTTGGATGCAATCTTGATCCATATCCAATCCAACGTGAACTCGATCTCTGCCTAACCTGATCCCTACTTGATCCTACTTGAAGTTGGCTCAACCCAGTTGATGGATGGGTAAGACATTCAAATATGGACTTGGAACCCTAGCCAGGTCACATACGGTCTAGGCAATACTTGGGTATGGTCCTACTTGATTGCAAACCCCCAACCTCTACATATAAAACCTTCGAAGGTTTTCAATTGGGTACTAATATTTGAATGGATTTTAATCAGCCATATACTTAAGTGGTTTGAAGGCTGGTTCTATGAGAGTATTGGTGCAAAGGGCCATTGGTGGGGGTTGGAGGTAGGAGGAATGAAATGGTGGAATGCAGTATAGGGCTTGGTTAGCTTCTTTCATATGTAAGAAGGAATAAATCAAGGATCTAGTAAAAGCCCAAGTCCCTTAATACATGCAAGAGAATACATTAAATACCTCAGGCTTCTAGCAAGGTTTGAAAAAGTGACAACACCATGGTACATATCACCCCATATCAAGGGTTATGTATTTGGTACATGTGGTTCCATATAGTCTTGTGTGGACAAACCATGAGCAGATGTGGGGATGTGCTATGATACATACGATACCGATGCATGACATTTAGAACCCTATACCTTTCTATTTCAGATCTTTGCCTTAAAGTATAAATTACAAACCAAGAAATGTGAAGGGTATAGGATTAAAACTGTAAGTATAACTAATGCATTAAATAAATTGGATATACTATTAGGTGCCGATCAATTTGGGTACACTATCATCGGACCCAAACCAAGATCCAAAATGTTTTGTGGATCTTTCTTTGGATCCATGCCTGACATGTAGATGTACCATTGTGTATCATGCTTGGGTCAAGTTTGCTAGTCTTTCTGACATCCCCATTCCTAAGTTTCCTAGTCTCCATGTTTTATTTATTTATTTATTTATTTCTTTTTCTTGGCAATCAAGCCCCAAGGATCATTTTTTTTGTTTTAAAGATGGTCAAGCAAGATTCGCCGATTTAGAACCGGATCTCATACTGGCCGACTGGTGGTATGAGTTGATGCGCTCCCATATTGGGTTGTACCCGGCCTGAACCAACTTGGAAATAAGGGAGAACTGGGGAGAGAGAGTGAGAGAGAGGAGGGAAGGGAGGGAGAGGGAGGAAAGGAAAAGAAGGCCGACAGTGGTTGCCGAAGGGTCGTGGAGGCCATTGGGGGCCATCGAGGCCTCCGGAGCCCACAGTCCTCTGCAAGAGGAGATAAGAGAGAGGAAGAGGGAGAGAAAAGGAGGGAGGAGAAGGTGACAGGGAGGCCACTGTGGTCGTCGAAATTGACCACGCGGATGCCGTGGGTTCGAAATATGGGCGACCGACCCCTGTTCATCATTTTTTTTCTTTTCTCTTTTAATGCAATGGTTTTGAGCCCACAGTGTGTACGAGGTCGATTTTAGCCGTTCGGTAGCCTCCCCACTACCTTTCTCTCCCTCCATCTCTCCCTCCCCCCTCTTTATCTCTCTCTCTAATCTCCTTTTGCGGAGGACTATGGAGCCCTAGAGGCCTTGATGGGCCATCGTCAGCCTCTTTCTCTCTCTCTTTTCCTCTATTTTCTTCTCCCTTGCTCTATTTTTATTGGCATTCTGAATCAAATTTCTGAACCATACTGGTTGGACACCGATACAGTTCGGCACACCTCGAACCGCTCGGTTGGGGGCGGTTCGGCATTCTATGTGTCCAAGACTAGCTGAAACTTTCATATATGTCCAAGTAAATGACCATTTAGAAATATCTTAATAATAAATGCTTAATCTTAGATGTGAGAGATATTAAAGATGATTTCAGATATTAAAAATGATTGCTTTTTAATTCAATAAAAGAGTAGGGTTAGATGATATATAGCTTTTGTGGGGGTAATGAGATAATCCTTGGACTACTTAGCTGATTCTGAGGAGACACATCATTAGATTACTTGTTTCATAATTCTTTTACTTAAACTTAATATTTGAGCTTAACCTTCATTATTATAAATCACAATGGATCTATATCTAGATATGTCATTTATTCAAATTCATAATCAATTTCAAAATTGAGTTAATTAATCAAATTTAGTCTGATCTAATAAAATAACTTTTACTTTGTTTCAGATCTTTCTTCTTACTATTGAAGGATTGTTGATGTATTCTGCTCAAGATTTCAGATTTAGTCCTTTTAACTTTTATTGCCTATTCGTGCTCTTGTTGATGCTTTCACTATGTCATATATAATATTCAAAACTCCATGTAAGCTTCAATTAGTCTTTAAAAATGCTTAATTACTAGTTGATATGAACTTGAGTTAGCAAAAATCAATCAGATCTGAAAATCCGACCTGGATCAACCCTATTTGGGCCAGGTTGGATTAGGGTTTCTTTAGATTGGGTCTGGTATAGGTCAAGTTTCTTGATCTAGAATTTCAATGGATCAAGTATAGGTCAAACCTTGACTTGAGTCAGATCATGAGGGTAGAGTTCTATTTGGGTCATGATAGTTCAGGTTAGACTAATCATGATCTTGGATAAGGATATTATGAGTGGTCGATCTTTTCATTTACTAGTTTAATTTATCTTGAAATTTTTAAATCAGTTGTTGTGAAGATGGGGCTAAACAAAGGTAGGTTCAGTTGGTCAAGGCTTGATATTGTTAATCAGGCAACGGGGTTGACCCATGAGTGGGTATGAATGAACGGCATCAACCCGATGTTGGGTTGGTGTGGTGTGGGTCAAGGTTATGTAAGTTGTTAGCCTAACCTGATCCAACTCATAATGAGGTACATCTGTACTGAAACAAAGGGGGTTGAAGGTGTCTTTGGTTTTGTAAGGGAGAGAGTACTTAGATAATCGTCAAACCTCCATAAAAAGTTAAAGCAACTAGTAATTGATATATTTAATTCAGTCTCTCAAAATGTCACGGTACAAGTTTGATATGAACTTCTTCTGTTGAGAGATTTAAAGAAGAGAGACAAGATGAAGCCTCTTTTAGGGGCAATCCTCTTTATTCCTCTTTGAGGACTCATTCATCATATTTAGCTCTACATCCTCAGCTAACCTCCGTATTGTAGATCTCTATATAGTGTTAAATTATTTAAGATGAATATTCAAATTCAAATTATTTTGTTTGATTTTAATAAATCAATTATTACCAAATTTAAACTTTCTATGCATGTAAGAATGGTTCTTAACACTTGGCTATATTGCTCACTTAATGTTTGAATTTTAAAATGTTGAGAGGGTCGGTGATATGTGCCTGGACAATTGAAGGACTAGATATGATTTATAATTAAAAAAACCAATGTGTCAAACCCTTTGTCCAAGAAAAGAAAGAATTTTGTCACTGGTGGAATTGTCATTATTCCAGAATTAATGAGAATAAAATGAGATAGAGTGTGGTAGGGAACAATCTCTTAGGGGCAAGAATTGGAAGAGAAGATATGTAACAAGAAATGGTAGACTTAGTGGAGCTTGAAATTAGATGTTAGAGGATGAGACTGTTAATAATAATAGTTACGATGGAACACAATGCTCCATTTCATAATCTGTTCATTAGCCCATTTCTGATGTTTCCAAAACAAAATTTCAGAACACAGTATGCGGATTAGGTTTTATCAAGGCAACATTAAAACAAACCATGGTACGGGGATCAGGTTTTCTCTCAATTTAGCATGAGATAAGAAGCTAAGAGTTGAGTGAAAAGTCCAAGAGAGAGAGATTTAATGGTGGGATTTGGATCAGCAGTTGACAGATAGTAAAGCAGACAAGGATAAGAGAGGAAAGGAAATCTTGGCAATATGTTAGATTATCTGATCCTTTTTTGTTGCCAAGTAATTAGGACTTGAGGTTGCTTTAAATTCCATCTAGCTACACATTTCAGTTGACAAAAACCTATATCTTGGTTAATCTTCATTTCGGCCACCCACTGGGTTGGCTGAATAACATTCTTTAAAAAGCCTTACTGACAAGTCAGACCAATATCAGCCAATCCCTGGTGGACCTCTAGTGTTTTAGAACCATGCTTCCATTTAAGGCCCAGCAGAATTGTCTTTATGAATCCACCATTTTCTGAGCCTTATATATATGGATATTGTTATTATCATGTGCTTCCTTTGGGATATATTCAGATGCATATGATGTCATGTGCTTCCTTCGGAATGGATTCAAATGCATATGAAATGTCTTCTTTTCTCAGATGCTGATTACTGAAGCAGCACTACTTGTTGGATGGTTTTACCATGTTTTCACTCAGTTATGCTACTTAGAATCTCAGATCAGTCTATTCTACTTTTACCCTTTTGGTAATAAATTAACACTAATTTTGTTCAATTTTACAGCTTTAAAATACTCAACCGCAGTCCCAGTAATATTTCTTTCAGCCCTTAAGTATCATGTCTTCCCTGACAAGTGGACCAACTTTTACCGCCCTCTCTGGCTTCTTTCTAGTGTCATAAATTCATTGTATTCGTTCTATTGGGATATTGCCCGTGATTGGGATCTGAGGTATGTAAAAATGTTTTTCTTCCCCTCATTTTTTCACTTTTTTCTTTTGGTTGACTGTGAGTCGGTCACATGTTCTTGTATGTCATATCCCTCTATGTTTGCAGTGTTTTTACCAGAATTTTCAAGTTTAAAGCTCCACATCTTTGCACAAGCCTTCTATACGGGCGGATATGGGTATGATTTGCAATCTGCTAAATTTGCCATTAGTTTTTTTTTTTTTTTTTGTCAGGTATTTTACCAAGAAAATGATGTTCGTGGAATTGCAGGTGTTCTACTGGGTAATAGGAAGCAACTTAATTCTTCGATGCACGTGGACGTACAAACTTTCTGCTCATCTTCGGCATAACTATCTGACCGTCTTCACAATAACAGCTCTGGAGATATCGCGACGATTTCAGTGGATTTTCTTTCGTGTGGAGAATGAGTGGAACAAGATGACTGCGAAGCAAAATATCGAACTCTCCACTGAGGATGTTCCAAAGGAGGAAGACAGACTTCTGGGTCCTGCGAGCCACAGCGTGTAAACCGTAAAGCAAAGCAGTTTCACATTTCTTATTCCCATTGTTTTTAAATTTTTTTTGAAAGGAAAAATCCTGTGGTCCTTATGGTTCTCCATTATTGTTTTATTTCATTTCATGTGACTGTCCTAAAATCTCATTTTTTAAAAACTGGAGAACATACTGGTCCATCTTATATGAGGTAAATGGCTTTTGGTGATGTCTTAGGAGATTACTATTCTTTCAATATAGCATATATTCTGGTCCAATTTTATACGCTTAAATTGCATTTGCTTAATGAGGTATATTGACCCCTGATTTTTGGTTGACTAATGTCCCTTTGGCTGGTCTGTGCTGCCTGTAATCCCACTGGCAGTGGCGACCAGAGCGATTACCGACGGTAGAAGAATTTAATAGATTTTTCTTTTAAATCAAATTAGAGCTTTTTAATCTGATGCTACTCAGTCTCTCTTCTATAACTACTTTCGTCGGGGCCAGGGGATACGTTTCACTCCAATTTGCGAAATTCAGGTGATCAAATGGAGTAAATGCATTTTGCAAGGCCTCATGAATTTTCTTTTCTTTTGTATCTTAGAGAACCATTTCTGTATATAATTTTGCAACAAAAATGTTTTATTTCCATTTATGCTAAGATGGGCCACAACTTCGACTGATTTGGGATGGCCATCTCTGCGAACATCCTGTGGCCCATCTACCTTTAGCCTTTCTAAATTGTACACTGGACGTGGATTGGGCTCTGTTAGAAGTTTTCTCATGCTTAGCCTGCATTGAGGTCTCGATCCAAGCTCAGCTGATCTTATTGAAAGAACATATCTGACCAAAAATTCAACTTGGCCTCTTAAGCTGAGCTTGAGCTGGTACAAGTGAAGACTGGGTAACGAAGACGTGATTTCCACCCAGAAATAATATAAAGCAATGTAATTTACAAGAAAACTTTGATTACCATGTTGGGTTTTTTTTTCCTTGATTGCATGTAAAAAAAAAACTGACACATTACACGGGTAACTAATGTGTACATGTCAGGAATTCAAATGCAATTTTAATCTAAAACTGACTAATACATAAATTCAATAATATTGACTGATTATGGTCTAATATGAAAAGCTAAGAAAGGGTATTTGAAATTAAGTAGCAAGACATGATAAACTTGGCAGAATTGGTATGGGAACTTGATGGGATAGCGTGATTAAATGGGGAGTTCTATGGGCAAAAAAATGGAGCGTTTGATGATTGTACGTATATGCTGCACCCACCCGGGTTATAATTCAAGACCATCCATAAGACAAGCAGTAAATATTCATAATTTTGACACTCCACTACCACATTTGGCAGGGAAGATGGCAATACCAACATCTTTTCCTCCTGTGAAGGCTTCATCTATTACCCACCCTCTTAAGCCCAAATTTGAACTGGGCTGGTCTATTGATTGGCTCAGCCACCAAGAAAATGACTTAGGAAGCCGCGTGATTTTTAAAGCAATAGCAAAAAAAAAAAAAAAATTGGAACGAAGAAGACTTTCGATAGAAGTCTCCTTCCCCGATCTTGTCGGCTCCCTTCGGATTCCATACTTGGGTTGCTGGAGATTGCGGTGATCTCGTCTTTTTTTCTTTTTCTTCTTCTCTGTGGATGACCATCATGAAGCCTGCTGGAAATCGTGGCCAAAACAATGCTGGAAGCGACATAAAATTCCCTTCACCCTCTAGTTAATCCTCCTCTCCAATCTTTATAGCTCATGGAGCTCGGATTTTGGCCAACTATCGCTAGATTTTCTTTGAGATTGAGAGCCTTTGGTTTTTCCCATATTTTCCTTTGATTTTTCTCAACATCTTTTTTTTTTTTGATAGCATCAGTAGTCGTTGCCGACCATCGATCATAGGCTTGTGCTGCCGTGGCCACAGCCACTGTCGGCCATGGCCACCATCGTCAGCAGAAGACCTTTTGTCTCGGGAGAATAGGGAACAAAGAATCCCCATTCCATCGAGAAAATAGACAGGAGAAAGAGAAGAAAATTTTTTTTTTTTTCTCTCTTTTTTTTTTTTTTTAATTTCTGCCCCCTCTGATACTCTCTCTTTATTTGATCTATGAATCTACTGGTGAATTTCAAACCATATTTTGAATCTGAATTGGCCCAATAGAAAGATTTTAAACCATCCTATTATTTGAACAACATGTTTGTATCATCCAAGTCTTTGATCAATATTATAGTATCTAGTTTTTATTGATCTTTATTAAATTTTTATATTTTAAATAATTTTGATTAAATAAAATTATTTGATCTAATTAATCTCTAATCGTCGGATGGCATATCAAACTCTATCTTGACTCTTATCGAATACTACCGATTTGATCATTCTTGATCTATATCGAACTATCTATATTCCAACATGATCTTGATTGAATAAAATTATCTTGACTGAACCAATCTGAATCATTAGATGTGACTATCCATTAATTTTTTTATAATAATTTATATATTTTTTAATTATTAGATTCGATTTTATACAGGATGTAGTCATCTTGACAAAAAGATATTCAGTAGTGGAGATACAATAATATAATCTATTAATTAAAAGTTTTGAAAAGAAATTTCTGGAACTATGTGGATTTGTTGGAGTATGTGTGAGGTTAGTAATGTTTTATTTCTCTAGATTTATTAATCAATAATATAATATTTATATCATTGAACTTTGAGTCATTATTGTGATGTATAAATATGAAGCATGATATTTAATTATTAAATTTACTTCATCGTAGAATATTGTTTGATGCATTATTAAATGTATTGATTCTATTGTGGAATTATGATTGATTAATTTCGATTCTGGATGATTTTTTGTATTGTTCGATTAAAATATGAAATTAATTTTATTAAAAAAGAAATTTGATTCGAGATGGATTTTGACTCACAGCCTGGCTATATATTGATATCTTGCTAATAGAAATTATCTGTTGGTACATCAATATTCTGTCAGTGGGAGTTATGCGATAGTACATTGATATCTTGCCAGTGAGGTTTATACACTAGTATATTAATACTTTGTCAGTGGGGGTTATATGCCAGTATATCGATATCTTGCCAACGGAGATTATAGGTTGGCACTTTGATTATTTAAACTCATTGTGGCCTAGCAATAGGATATAAGTGTGGTCAAAGCTCATAAATGTCGGGGTGAATCAGATGTTTTGAAAAAAATTGACTTATAAATGTAAATAAATTTAAAAATATATTTTAAAAAAAATTAAATTTGCCTTCATTTTATTTTGATTAGTATTATATATTTTGAAATGTGTTTGAATTTATATTCTTTGCATGCTTATTTTATTTTATTATTATTATTTGATTTATTTTGCTAAAATATTTATTGTTTTCTGAGCTGTCAAGCTCATTATTCTCATTTTTTTTAGATTCAGATGTTTAATCTCATACGTGGGTACCACTTTGGAAGTGAGATTGGAAGTGAAATTTGACACTATCTATATTATTTAGATTTAAATCTATTGTTGTTACTTGAGATTTATCAATCAAGATTTATTTGATGTAAAGACTTTTAATATACTTATTAGTTGAATTTGTTAATTGAATATTAATTTTTAGTTATTTAAATTAATTTTATTATGATATATTAATATTGTATTTAGAATAACTTGCATGCATGTGGAAAGAGTTTTCATAAGTATGCAATAATTATCATGACTCTTATCTTATGATTTCAGTTTGGGGGCGTGACAATTAATATCGTATCAAAGTTTATGTGAATAAATTATGATATATAAAATCAAATAGAAGTATAGATGTGGAGACATTAAAAATATTAGGACTATAATTTTTGTTAGCTATGACATAATTTGGAAACTCTAGATTTAACATAAGTTTATTGATGGATTTAAATCAAAGTTGTGTGGTAGAAGCACAGTGATTTGAATTATTTTCAAGTTGATCAAAATAATAATTTAATTTAAAAAATATTATGATGAAAGATTTATTCCTGAAATTAGAGGACAACTTGGGGGAGAAGTAATCTAAATTTTGAAGACTTTGTTAAAAAAAAAAAAATCAAGAATGAAATGTCATTTTAGGGGGGCCTCTTAGGCCTGGTCCATTGACCAGCCCAACGACCAAGAAAACAGCCCAAGAAGCGGCACTATTTGTAAAGCTTTGGGGAAAAAAAACTGAGATAGAAGACTCCCATCTCCTTCTCCCTTCCGATCTCGCTGGAGGGAAGCCGATTTCGAGCAGAAATCGGCCTCCCTCCATTCTATTTAACGAGCCCTCCGAGCCCTTTAGGATTCCATATCCTTGTCGTTGGAGATCGTCGGTGATCCCATATTTTCTCTTTTTTTTCTCTGCAGATGACCATCACAAAGCCTGTTGAAAATTATGGCCAGAAGCTAGGTAAAATTCCCTTACCCTCTAGTTAATCCTTCTTTCCATCCTTCATAGCTCATGCAGCTTGGATTTTGGCCGACCATTATCAGATTTGAGTCTCTAATTTTTTTTTCTCTATTTTTCTTTGATTTTTCTCATCTTTTCTTTTTCCGGTAGGACCGATCATCGTTGCCGACTGCCGGTCACAAGCTTGTGCTGCCATGGCCATAGCCATTATCGGCCACGGCCACCATTGCCAGTGGATGACCTTTTGTCTCGAGAGAACGGGGGACAAAGAATCTCCAATTCCATCCAGAAAATAGGAAGGAGAAAGAGAAGAAAAGAAAAGAACGAAAAAAAAAAAAAAAAGAGAAATTTTCTCTCTCTTCTGTTCCTCTCCCTTTCCCCAATTTCTTTCATTTAGGGGACCTACGCCTGGCGGTCGCTGCTAGATTTCCAATTCTATAATTAATGGGTGACGAAGACTGGCAAGTTTCCCGAAGTTTCATGGACAGACCTAGTCATCTTTTTAATTTTTCTGGTGAGAAGTCCTAGTCCGAGCCATCCGATGGGCTTATTATGCTTCTGTTCTGGAACACAAAATTACATCAAAAAAATGATCAAGAAAAAATTTGGCAGCTAAGGGCTAAAATCCATCCAAAAATAATGTAAACCAGTCTAATTCTATTATGAAAGAATTGATCATTGGGTTGGTTGTTTCCATGATTGTATTCAAAGATAGGTAAGATGTCACATATATATATATATATATAGTACCTTAACACAACATTAGGTAGTTTCATGCAACCAAAATTCTGCTACTCCTTGTGCTATCATTGAAAGATATGTTTTGTTGTCTAAACTGAAATCCATCGCATCATCCAAACAGGAAAGGCTCGCAAAGCGTCTGATGCTCACATCTTTGGAATGGTTGTACTAAATATTGCATTCGGAGCAAGACATAGTGAAGAACTTAGTAGAGTTGGTGTAGGAGCTTTATAGGAATGAGATATGTTTTACTGCAGCATTATGGAAGATTAAACAAGTGTTTAACAAGCAACGAATGAAGTAATTGATGGTAGTGGGACTATGATGCAGTATCAAATCGGATTACAATTTAAGGCCGTCCATAAGACGTGGTGAATGTTCTCAACTTTGATCCTCAACTACCAGTCTATCAGCGAAGATGGAGGCTTTTTTTCAAGACGTCTGCACCCAGTGGCCAGTGATTGCTGTACAATTGCCAACTCTCTCATGTACGGGCGTTGAGGTCTAGCAATTTTGTCTAAAATTTTATGAATAATGTCATGCCATACATTCCGCTTGCAAATTAGTCAACAGCTACTGTTTATAAAAATATGTACAAAAATATTTTATTAGTTTTGGAGAAGACTCATCTTTTTTTGTGGTTAGCACCTTGCAACAAGCTTTACACTGGAGATGTATTAGTCGAAAAAAAATTGGTAAGGGAATGTAACTTGTACTCTCTATGATAACTCTTGAAACTGTCAATCATCCATTTATTAGATGTCGGTTCTCTTGGAGTATCTTGGAGTATCTGGTTTTTGATCGAAACTCTATTAGGATAGAAGGGATGGCCTTCAAATCTGTAGGATCTTTGATCAAAATAGAGACTCACGAACAAACAATATTTATATCATTCAACCAGGGATCAATTGCTAGTAGGGAATTTGGAGAGACTGGAATTCAAAAATTATTCTAAACAGATCTTCCACTATTTACTCTACTCTTCTTAAGGGCCTAATGAACTTTAGAAGCTGGAAATGTCTTTTTCTAAAAAAGCTTGATGATCGTGTATTGCTGTGGAATAATTTGGCAAGCTTAGCCCTTTTCTTGAGATAAGCTAGCATTGAAGGTTCCACTTTGGATGCTTTTGCTGTGTTGTCAAAGGGAAACGAACGAGAATATCTTGTGGGGTAGAAGCTAATATCCACGTTTTCTTTTCTTTGTTCTGACATTTCTGGACATTTCTGTTACTCTTTATACTGCTCTTGTAAATTTCTTTATTACGAATAAAAGACCAGTGATAGTCTCTGTCTACTTCCATTTCCATAAAAAAAAAAAAATGTTTTATTAGTTTACTTTAAGCACTGGAGAGAAGAATCGCTAAACGTAAATTCCACGTTCGTAGAAAGTTCCGAATGCAAACAATCCAATGCAATGGAAAGAGAAGCGTGATGCCGGGGCATTGTTCAGTCTACCATACAAAAGATAAATCAATAATTGATATGACCTTCCCATTACTTTCTTTGACAATATGCGTTACATTAATTATTTTATGCTTATATATCTTTCTAGGAGATCATAATTATGTTACTTTATTTTAGATGCATCTAATTAAATATAAGTAGTTGGGGAAGTTTTCCCTGTATTCGACTTGTTTAAATTTTTGGATGTGTTTGGTGGAGGCAATAACCCAAAGTAAAACTTTGATATTAAATCTTCTATTAGAAAAAAATTATGGAGCTAGTGCATGAACTCATCCATTTTAGTTCATGTACAGCACCAGCACTCTGTACTACTTTGACTCATCGGTGTCCTGGATGGCCGAACCCAGAGATGCATATATCGTGACAAGAACGGCTCCTTCCGAGTCGTGGCATGGAAATATTGTATCGTCGCAGGACTGCAATTGACTGTCGAATCCCAAGTTGCGTGCAGACCAGTCAAGACTAGGCGTGCAAAGGACAAAATAGCAACCAGAAAATGGATGACTCCCCACTAGCCTTCAAACGACGGATTCCCCACTAACAATTTCTTGACGAAGTTACAGCTCCCTTGTCTTTCTACCACTCATAAAATATCTAGCTTGGCAAGCCTCCTGGACTTCTCAAGTAATGGCTCTCAGAAACTCGGGACAATAAGAGAATGTTCGTTCTTCTTTCTTTGGCTTACAAATCAAAGAACGCGGTGTAGAGTGGACAAGAGACAGAGTCCTTGGTGATTGTGCTCCTCTTAGTTGACCTTTCCACAGCTTGTGAAGGAGCAAACTATAGTTCATTTCTTTGCCTTCCCACAGCAAGCACCCACTTCCCAAAAGATCCTGGCGAGCAAGCTTCCAACGCTTCCAAAGCAATGGCTCGCTGCAACTCTAGATCTCTCCACATCCTGGTTCAGTTGTTATCTGTCCTGATCCCTCCTGTAAGCCCACTCTCTTTCAACTTCTCTGGCAATAAACTGGGCATACCAAACTTAAACTACTCTGGCGACGCCTACTTTGACGGCAGCATCATCCAACTGACCAAGAACCAGGTGGGCTCTTCCCTTGGCAGCAGCGTTGGAAGCGCCACATATTCTGAACCGGTGTCTCTCTGGGACAAAGCTTCAGGAACGGTTGCCGACTTCACAACAAATTTCAGATTCTCTATCAATAGCTTGGGACAACGAGTAAGTGGCGATGGGCTTGCCTTCTTCCTCTCACCCTTTCCTTTTGAGGAGCCATCGAATTCATCTGGTGGAACACTTGGACTATTTAAAAATCTTGGCCAGAGCATATCGAAGAATGAGGTCGTGGCTGTCGAATTCGATAGCTTTAGGAACCTTGAGTACAATGATTCGAGCTTCAACCATGTGGGCATCGACATTTGGTCCATCGTTTCCAAAACACAAGTGGACTTGAATGCTAACATCAGAGGGAATGTACAATTCATTGCATCCGTCAGCTACAATGCTGTTACTCAAAATTTGAGTGTCTTCCTCAGTAATGCTTCGGATCCTCGGAGGAATTGGAGCCTATTTTATGTTGTGGACTTGAGGAAGTACCTACCCCAGAATGCAGCGATTGGTCTCTCAGCCGCCACCGGGGCCCTTTACGAGACGCATAGCATCTATTCCTGGGATTTCATTTCCTCCAATTCGAGTTCTCAATCTAAGAAGAAGATCAGTAACGTGAGATCAGCGGTGGGGCTTGCTGTTGGTATTGGAATCTTGCTATGTGGGTTGGGTTTTGTCTGTTATGCAGTATGGCGTAAGAGGGCCAGTGGAGGGATGGAAGAAGACGAGATGGCTCTTGAATTGTCCATCAACGATGCATTTGAGAGAGGTGGTGGTCCTAAGAAATTTTCTTTTGGTACCTGCTCATTAACATCCGCTATGAGACCATCCGGCAGCTACATGCCAGTCTCCACTTTCTAATACATCCAGTAAAGGTCTTAAATATTGTATGCAGGGTCTATGACTCTGGTTTAATTGTTTTATCCTTAGGAAGAGAGCGCTAGCTACTTGCGACATGGAAGGAGACTATCATTGTAATTAAAACAGCAAATATTTTATCATCCGCAGAGTTTCAAGTTTATGTGCTATATAGAGAATTGTCAGCTTTGTTACTTATTCATTTAAAACTCTGCAAATAGAATGTCCTGGCCATGTTCCATACGACTATCAACTTGGTAGGTGAACGTTATTTATCTTATTATTGCATTGCGAAAGCTTCAACTTCTTTTTGTAGTAGACTGTTTTTTCCCCCATCCAAATCATCATAGATTGCAAAAGCCTAATGAGCAAAGTTTTAGATCTTGTGGCATGGGGTTGTTTTGGTTTTATTTTAGAATGGGATGCGCGAGACGCACCCTGTTCTGGCCGTCATAATACTTGAGATAAGAGATGTCCTAAAATACGCCAATCATGTCATGGGGACATTCATCTCGTCATTTGGAATGGTACCTTGGCATCTGCAAGATGTTCCACTAGGATTTGAAGCTATGCTAATGTAAATGGGATGGTGCTACTAGTGGTAGCAATTTAAGTAATTTGCGAAAAAATTATATAAAGACACCTCTTCAAATTTGGGCCATTTATACTTGAATTCCAAAAGTTTAAAACATATTCATTAGTAACAAAAACTTCAAATTTGTTGTAACATGGCTCAGCCGTCTATCTAGACCTCTGGCTTTAGAAAGATTATTTTTTGTCATTCATCTACTTCCATAAATCTCAAAGCACTTGATTCTCTATCATTCATCAGCGTGCATAGATCTTAAAGCATCCAATTTTTGCCATTCATTTGCTAGTACCAATCTTAAAGTTCTCCAGCTTCAATCATTCATCCTCATGCATAGATCTTAAAAAGTTTGATTCTTTATCATCCATTTATCTACATAAATCTTAAAGCACCCTATCTGTGATCTATCAGCCAACATATATCTCAAAGTGCTCCATCTATGATCTATTCATCTGCATAGATCGTAAAGTGCTTAGTTCTCTATCATCCATTTGTCCATACAAATCTTAAAGCATTCCATCATCTATCATCCATATGCTTGTATAGATCTCAAAGTATTTTATCCTCATTTATCTGCACAAATCTTAAAGAGTTCCATCCTCTATCATATATCCACTTGCACAAATCTCAATGTTCTATTCATTATCATCCTTTTATTTGCACATATTTCAAAGCATTTTATCCTATATCATCTATCCACTTGCACAAATCTCAAAGTATATCCATCCTCTATATTCATCCATCTATATGGATTTCGAAGTTTTTCATCCATTCGCTTGCACAAATCTCAAAATGGTCTATCCTCCATCATCCATTCATTTGTATAGATATCAAAGCACTTTAACCTCTATCATACATCAATCTGCACAGATCTTAAAGTACTACATTCTTTATCATTCATTTGCCTGTATAGATCTTAAAGTGCTCTATCTTAGAGCCGTCAAAACGGGCCGGCCCGGCCCGTAGGGAGCCGGCCCTTCACAAATCGGGCCCATTAGGGTCGGGCCAAAAAAGCCCTTTTGATACACGGGCCATCAAATAGGCGGCCTAGCCCTAGCCTTTATAAGTGAAGGGCCTAAACGGGCCGGCCCTTATAGCTCACCAAAAAAATTAAAATAATTATAAAAATTATAAAAATTAAAAAATTATAATAAATGAAAAAACTCTCAAACATAATACTTCAACAAATAAATAAATAAAATCAATCTCTACATCAAATTTTAAAACACCAAAAGTAAACATGAAAAAACTCTAAAATTTTTGTAATAATATCATAATCTCCATTCTCCATAAAAAAAAAAACCACAGACTAATTAAATTCTACAAAATCAAACAAACCAAGAAGTAATAAATATTGTTTAAATAACATTGAGTCTAACTATTGAAATTCAGTTCCTGTTCTTAAGATTTTTGTCAACATTTCATTAATCAATAATCATCCTCATCTTCGTCAATTATAACATTAGAAACTTGACAATCTTGTTTTGACAAATTTGCATCAACTTTTGTAGTTGAATCATCATCTTCATCTGCAATCCACAAGTAACAAATAACAAAGATCAATAAATAGTTAGAAAAAATCTATTTTGCATCCAACTAAATTCAAATTCTTATCTTAAATTATAGAAAAAGATATTACCATCATGAATAAAGCCATGTAACCAATTGCGGGTGCAAATGAGAGTTTGCACATGATCACCAAGGAGGCAGCATCTATATTTATTTAAAACACGAGCACCAATGCTAAAAGCTGATTCGCTAGCCACTATAGTGATTGGTATGCTTAGTATATCACAGGCCATTTGAAGAAAGGAGGGAGTAGTAATGATCAGATGGGTAGTGGGAAGATGAACAGGGACTAAGGCTTGGAAAAAGTGATTTGAGTTATTAGACATTAACGATGGAAGTAATGACTAATGAGGCATAGAAATGAGAAAAAGGATATTTTAGAAATAATTGGTTATTTACTGATTACTTTAAGTGGTTAAGTTATTTTAAAATAATTTTTTTTAAAAAAATGGGCTGGTCCGCGGGCTAGACGGGCCAGCCCTTCACGGGCCGGGCCATAAACGGGTCGGGCTAAAAAGCCCTTTTGTTAAATGGGCTGCTAAAACACTGGCCTAGCCCTACTATTTTAAGGACCTAAACGGACCGGCCCGCGGGCCAAGGCCCGTTTTGACGGCTCTACTCTATCTATTATCATTCATATGCCTATGTAGATCTTAAAGTACTTCGTCTTTTATCATTCATCTACTTGCATAAATCTCAAAGCACTCCATCCTTTATCATTCATCCATTTGGATGGATCTTAAAGCACAATAAGATACATTGTGGGGATCATGGGATACATTTCACCCCAATTTGCTATTTCAGATGATCAAATTTATTAAATGCATTTTGTAGGGCCCCATGAGTTTTCGTTTCTTTTTTATTTTAGGAAAGCACTTTTGTATATAATTTTGCAACAAAAATATTTCATTTCCAATTTTGCTAAAATAAGCAATGACCTTGACGGATTTGGGAAGGTCTTCTCTCATCCACCACCAGCCTTTCTAAATTGTACGCTTGTGGATTGGGCTTTGTTAGAAGAGGTGTCATGCTAAGCTTACATCGAGGTCCCGACCTAACCTTATTTAAAAAACATACGTTGACCGAAAATTCAATTTGGTTATTTAAGCTGAGCTTAAGTCGAAACAGGTGAACTCTGGAAAAACCAAGACATGATTTCCACCGAAAAATAATATAAAGCAATGTAATTTACATGAAAACGTTGATTACCATGTTGGTTCTTTATTTCTTGATCGTATGTAAAGAAAACTAAAACATTACATGGGTAACTACATGTACACATTAGGAACTCAAACGCAATTCTAATCTAAACTGGACTGATATATAAGTGCAGTAATATGGACTCATTATAGTGTCTAATATGAAAACCTATAGGAAAAAGTCTGATGATGTTTGCAGCTTTGGAGAACTTATTCTGAAGCTTTATGTGGAAGAGAACCATTCGAAATTAAAGCAGCAAGACGTAATAAACCGGGCAGAGTGGGTATGGAAGCTTTATGGGAACAGGATTGGTTTGAATACTGGAGAAGAAATATCAAACATGGAGTTCCATTAGGAAGAAACGGAGCGTTTGATGATTGTGACAATTTCAGACCATCGATAAGACAAGCAGTAAATAATCATAACTTTGATACTTCACTACCACATTTGCCAGTGAAGGTTTCATTTAAGGGGGGCTGCACCTAGTGCTTGCTGCTCAATTTCCAACTCGATAATGTATGGGTGATGAAGACTGGAGAGTTTCTTGGAAGTTTCATGAATAAGACCTAGTCATCCTTTTTATTTTTCTGGTCAGAAATCCTAGTCCTATCCATCCATTGGTCTTGTGAGTCTTCTGTTCTTGAACATGAAATTTCATTAAAATTGACTATAGGAAGTTTCTCGGAAAGTTTCATGAATAAGACCTAGTCATCTTTTTTATTTTTCTGGGCAGAAGTCCTAGTCCTGTTCATCCATTGGTCTTGTAAGTCTTCTGTTCTCGAACATAAAATTTCATTAAAAAAGACGAGCAAGTTTCTCGGGAAGTTTCATGAATAAGACCTAGTCATCCTTTTCACTTTTCTGGTCCTCGGCTTATTCATCCTTTGGTCTTGTAAGCCTTCTGTTCTTAAACATAAAATTTCATTACAAAAAATTATCAAGAAAAAAATATGATGGACAAGACACAAAATCCATCCAAAAGCAATCTAAAGCAGTCTAATTGTATCATGAAAAATTCGATCACCAAGTTGGTAGTTACCTTGATTGTATTCAAAGATAGGTAAGATGCCACGTATATAGGTACCTAAGAATACACATTAGGTATTTTAATGCAACCAAAATTCTGGTATTCTTTATGCTGTCCATAATATCATCCAAACAGGAAAAGCTAGCAAAGTGTCTGATGTTCACATCTTTGGAATAGTTGTGCTAAATATTGCATTAAAGGAGCAAGACATGGCGAACTTCTTTTACTGAGTGGGTTTAGGAGCTTTATAGCAATGAGATATGTTGGACTGCAGCACAGCACATAGAAGATTCAACGAGAGTTTGGCAAGCAACAAATGAAGTAGTTGATATGATGCAGTACCAAACCGGAATACAATTTTAAGGCCTTCCATATGACAAGTGGTGAACGTTCGTCTTTGATCCTCCGCTGGCAGATCTCTCAGCGGAGATGTCAGCGCCGAGACATTGTTCGCCTGCGCAGGGGCCTTTTCTTAGGAAGCCTGCAGCTTGTGATTGGTGTACAATTGCCAAGTCTTATCACGTACGGGGCATTGAGGGCCAGCAATTCTGTTTAAAATTTCATGAGACAGGTCATGCTCTCTGTTGCTCTTGATCCCCGTGCTTGAGATCGGACGGCCGAGATGCTTCTGGGGTAGTCGTTGGAGTTCCATCCGAAAATCTACAAAAATAGTCCCTGTCAGGATATTTTTTAATGACGATCCTCCAATGTTCAAATCGGATGATGGAGAATGATGAGAAGGAAAGAGTGAGACTTGAAATGTTACATACTTTGAGAGTCTCTGTGCTCCTTTATTTATAGAGAAGGATCCAAGTTGGAGTCGTGCATGCCTTGGAGTCTTAGTTGGCCTCCGAATCTTGCATGCAGATTGGGACAGTGAGAATTCCTTTTGGGGATGATTCGGTCATGAAGGAGCTCTTGTATCTGGACCTTCCCAATTTGCTAGAAGGATGGATTCTGTCAATAGAGAATTCTTCATGGTAGCTCGGCTTTGGCTGATCTAAAATAGCTCGTTCACGGACGAGGTGTTGTATGTTGACCTAAGCTGAGGTTGCAACTGCTACCTTCCTGATTCAGTTCTGCACACCTGATGACCCGGAGTCGATTGCAGATACTCGCTGAGTTTGATTAGGTCCATCTCCTATAGTTTAGGCGGTGCCGAGGATGAGTCTAGCCGAGGCCGTGGTGGAGATCCACAACACTATTTATTTTGCTTGCAAATTAATCACCTGCTATTGTTTACAAACATTTATATGAAAATTTTCTTACTATCTTATTTGAAGAAATGGAGAGAAGCTTCCCCAAAACTAAATTATACGAGTCCGTATGGAAGTCCGAATGCGCTTTTCAAGTCCTGAACTTCTCATCTACTTCAATTGGAAGCGAAGCGTGATGCCGGGGCATTGATCAGTCTACCTTAAGAAAAAAATTAAATAAACAATGGATGTTGTCGTTGCTGATCCCCGAGGTGGACTTGAGGATGGATAGGCCAAGGAGAGTTGAGACCGATTCAGCGACTAGCCTCCCATGCGGAAAGCTAGACCTGCAATCAAGTTCCTTGCCGGAAGTTTTCTGGTAGGGACCCTTTGATAGTCAAGCAAAGTGGAGACCAGAGAACAATGGAATAGAGCAGAGATAATGATCAGTGAGAGAGGTTTGAGAGACTTACCTAAGGTTCCCTACACCTCTCTATCTATAAAGGGAGGCCAGAGGCTATTTCTGCATGGAGTGGTGGCTATCTCCATAGGGATTATGTAAGTGGTGATCATGCTCCACATTTAACACATGGCCGGGGTGAGCTATCATCTAGCAATTGCCAGTGATCTATGCATGCCATAACGATTAAATATCGATCTTGAGCATAACTACCGCCAAGTACTGCGGATTGGCAGGATCACAGCTTTAGATCATCTTAGCGAGGTGATGAGGCCAGCCCTCTCGAGTTGGGTTCTCCTAGGCCTGGACAGAGGTCAGAAGGAATAATCCCCACATCAGATATGACTTTCCGATTACTTTCTTCTACTATATGTGTTACATTATTCTATGCTTATATATCTCCCTAGGAGATTATTATGTTACTCAAGCATTGTTTGCTTTAGAAGCATTCAATTAAATATTAGTTGGGTAAGCTTTACTGATTTAAATTTTTGGATGTTTTTGTGGGGGTAATGAGCTAGACTAAACACTAAATATAAATATTTGATAAAAAATTGTTGATTTCAAATTATTGACAAGCCATTGAAATCAAAGATTTGCTCTCTATTGACAGGTAACAAATTTAAAATGCCTAGAAGCTTAAAATTATGTGTTGAAAGTTCCTTATCTATATATCAAGTAGGCTAAAAATGTATGGTGTTGCTGCTCAAATTCCAACCTAATTGGGTTTATAGGTGAGTTGTTCCGCTCGATGGAGGTGAGGAAGCTCAACTCGATGCTAGAGTGGATATGCAACCATAAAAAACAGTCAGAGATTTGACAGATGTATCCAGCAAGGACTTTCTGGTGCTTAAATCAAACAAAGTTTTGGAAAAAAAATAGGAGATATGGGAGAAAGATAATGTCTATAGAATTTTTTTTGTCACCCCTATGGGTCCCTTGCACCTAGTATTTATAGAGGTGAGTTGCAAGAATTTTCATGACTGAGATCACGAGATTATCGGATGGGTAGTTGAGCTATTTTTTTATTTGTGATTTGGAATGGTGAAGATATGCCCTATTAAGCATGTGATTATTTGAGTGCTTGCTTAATCTGGTCATCGATGATGATATGCCTTTTTGGATAGATTGAGATCATATCAAGTTATTACTGTTTGTTGAGAATTTGGAGATTTGATTAATCACTGATTTTTCGGAACGTGTGTCACCAATCAGTTGGATGAGCTAAGCTTTCGGATGAGAATCTTAGGTAGTGAATCCAAGCTACATCACTTGCCTCCTAGTTTCGAGCCTGAGATGTGCTAGCTCGGCTCGGGTGAAGTGGCCACATTAATCGATGGATGATGCAATTAGGCCATATTTGAGCGATCGAATTAGTTTGAGATCCTTTCGGATCTTGCATCTAATGATGGGCACATTCTCTACAAAATTGGTTCCATTTTCGAAGCGTCATATGTATGAATGAGACTTTTACCATGGTCATCATTCTTTCCCATTGTTCAAAGAAGGATATTCATGGGAGTGTAAAGTCACCGAGCATCGAGTTTACACATGGTGATTGATGGGTAGAGGAATAGATAATTGATGAAATCGTTACCATTCAAGACTCAATATAATGGAACAGACCCCTGAGGTGGTTCTTCCACTTTTCAGCATCCATCCTTTGAGTCCCTTCATCCTCAAGAAGCTTCCACTCCTTTGTTTCTTTCTCCCTTTTTCTAGTGTTATTTCTTCCTCAACAATCCACTGCAGATTGGCTGCTCCCCTTCTTCTCTATTGCCTTTTGCCTTCTTCCATGGCTACTTCTTCCAAGAGGGCACACTAGGCCAATTAGTCTGGTCGGTTGGCTTCTTCTCATCGCTTTAATTGGAACCAATGACACTAGGTTGGAGACATTTGGTCCTAGCATGGTTGAGTGCATCTTGAACTAAGATGATTTGGATTTATTTCACCTAGATTATTTTGTTCTCCCGCAGTTTTTCCTTTGGGTTACTCAAGAGTAAGGAGAACATCAATGCTTGCTATCCGGCCTAAGTTGGCCTTTATAAGGAAACTCTAAGGTTGCGTTTGATAGCTGGCAATCTATCCAGATTATTGACAATTTAAAGTGGGCCCACCAGATTATTGTGTTTAGTATGCTTTTTGAGTGGCAATCTAGATTGCCATAGCAATCCAGATTACCTCCTGCCTTGGAGAGATGTGGTTATCTAGGTTGGGTTAAGGCTCTCTCTTCCTCCTTTTGTAATCCTATCTTCTAGTTGGTGCCTTCCCAATTGGTCCTCAACGCATAGCAAGCCGTTGTTAGGTTCTTATCTCTTCTATCATTGCATGGGATGTAGCCCACTATTGAGATATTCTATGCCTACTATATGATGAACGAGCATGCTTCCGAGTGGGACTGATAGTACATCTCATCCAAAAGGGGCTCCAATTGATTCAATGTGGTCCATCTTTAGTGCATGGCTAGAAGGACTACTTCTTTCCTATTTTATTTAAGCAACCTTAGGGTTTCAATACATATTGAGGTATTCCCAACAATAGTTTGAACCGAGTCCCTTTCTTTACGATGTTAAGCAGTAGATTTTGGAGCCTTTATGCAGCATGAAGGCTCCTCCTACTATAGTAAAAAGGGTTTTAACTAATTGTATCTTGCCGATGCTAGGGGAAAGATTCAAAAGCATCGGTAATGTGAAAAGAGCACCTAAACTTGCTGACGCTTTTAAAAAGCATCGAAAGATAATGAGCTTATTAGTATTGAAAGTTTTTGGGCTTCTTTTTACGATGCTATATGTGTGAGCATCGAAATTAGGGTACATAGATGATGCATTTGAGCATCATTAATGGATGATGCTTATTAGCATCATCAAGCATAATTTAACCCCCCTCAAAATTGACAAACCTAATCCAAGTCCTCCTTCTCCCCCTCTGATTCTACATCTCCTCCAATCTCATCTTTCTGACAACCCCCCTACCCATCATTCCCCTCATCCATCTTCTCTCTCCTAAGTGAAATCCTTCTCCCCTACTCATTATCCTCGTACCATCCCCATGCCCATGCTGCTATTTTGTGCACTTCTATGCCAATGATCACTGACAATCTAGCTTCTCCTAATGCACTCCTACTCCACCTCAAGATAGTTGTGTGGTTTGTGCAATTTTCTCTCTCTTTTGTTTAGGTGATGAGTGGGTTTTACTAATATATATATATATATATATATATATATATATATATATATATATATATATATATATATATATATGTAGAGAGAGAGAGTGTGATCTAGGGAAAATCGATCAGCTCTAATCGAGGATCTTGGTAACAAGAATCTATTCTCCTATTGTTTTTTCTTTGATAAATTTGTGTGGTTTTTGATGTTTATTCTTTAGTTATTCAATCTATGTGATGCAATCTTCTAGTATGTTCTTTAAATCTTTGATCAGCAACACTTTAGAATGCATTTCAGATGTCATCTTATAGTATTTGTTTTAAATCTCTGATCAAGAACATTTAGAATGCATTTCATATATGAATTGGGCTTGATGTAATCCTTCTCGTGTGTTTCTAATGTTGCAATCTCTTGCTGATGCATATATAGAATGATGCTTATGATCAAATATTAGGAATATTATGAATGACAGATTCCTAATATGCACAAGGATACTTGTTCATAGATTCACATCTGAAATCTTTGTGCAAGTGAATTGAAAAATCTCATCTAGATATTTACAAAAAAAAGATCATCTGCCAGTGACCTATATTCAATCTCAATCTCATGCCAATTTAGCTTGTGCTTCCCACTGTCCTAGGTCTCACAAAAAACACCAGTTATAATTATTTAATAACATGTAAGTTTTTCTCTTTTTAAAGGATTGAAATCTTGAAGATCGGGTTCCATATGGCTGGCCTCTATGGAACAATCCTCTTTATACAAGGGAAGCACACCTTATCATGTCTTGAAACAATTGTTAGATGTATGACCTGGAAAGCCAAGTTGGCTCATGCATTGTACTCTTCCAGGACATAAATTTATAATTGATTTATTATTCATTAATAAAGTGGGTAGTTTTTATTTTTATTCTTGTGTAATGTGTGTTTGAATCGTCCATGAAATTAATAACTTAAAGATACATATTCTCAAGTGTTGAGAATTAGAGGCATATATAATTAATTTTTAAATTACTCCCGATCGATGGATCATCACTAGAATGGTGATCGATTTGGTTAGATAGGTGAATGGATTATTTTTTTTGAATAGATGAGTCTCTAGTCTACAGTATAGGGATACTGGACGAGAGTGCAGATGGATATTAGAGAACATCGATACTAAGCATGACCATACGAGAGATCACATGCATGTCTACTTACTCATCGATGATCTTCTCGATGCTGTAGTGGTGTGATTGGTTCATTGATCTGCAGTGTCTCAACTACTTACAGTGAGTTTGCTATAGTTTGATAATATATAAATATGATCTCTAGCTATTCGGGGCCTTACGGTATTTGTTAGCTGCAGTAGATACATTGTAGAAGTAGGGTGTGCACTAATAGTGTATCTATCGATCTTAGTAGATGGGAGCAGTCCTATGAAATTTGAGAAGTTGAGTCCTTAAATCAGTGGCCATGCAAGGTGATTTGATAAAAAAGAGTTTCTATGAGTTTCACAATTTGAATTGGAGCTGATCAAATTTTTCATATGATAGATGACGGGGTTTGAAAAGTTTTCATGATCTCCATCTTATCAGAACTCACGATAGAGGGACTGAATTATACTATAACTATATCTAGATATTTTACTTTCTATTCTGCTAGACTGTCACTACATGCTGCTAGATATTACTAGTAGATTGTGAGAACTCACTAGGATCGTTCTTAGATCAATGGTCCTTGTAGAGTGTGAGTTAGAATTATTTTAACCCATCGAAAAGAGTTTCGATAATACTATGATAGAGATCATAGTATATCTCACTATCAGACAGAGTAAGAACCTATGGAGTCACACATAAAAGAGATATCTTAACTAATCAGATGATTGGATTACGATTATGAATCATAATACGATTTAATTATCAATTTGATTGATGATTGATTCAATACAAAAATTTCAATGTTTAATTTGCTAAGTGTTAGTAAATTAATAGAGGATTTAATTTGCAATTGAATTACAATAGGGCTCAATTTGATTAAACAATAGGGTTAGAATTAAATCTAATTGAATTGAATTTGATTTGATTGGATCAAGCACTATTGAGTTATGTGATAACCCAATTTTCAAGAAATCAATCCCTAGTTTTATGAGGATTTAATTCAATTAATTACCTAATTGGATTAGGGCCTAATTAGATTTTTAATTAAACTAGAGTCTAATTAGTTATTTGGTTATAACTAATTTCTAAGATAGTTAGGATTGATCCAAGAATTAGTTAGGGATTTGATCAAGAATCAAGATTTCCTAGTTTAAATAGGAATTCTCATTCTCTTGGCCACCTACCCCATACTCTACACCACAGGTGAGATGTCCCATTATTTCATCATGATAAATCAGATTTCCATGAAGAAGCCATGCCAAAGAGGAGGTTACATGCCCTCCCTTAGTTTCTCTTGGGTTTTGGATTGGGTTGAAACACTTATGTGATAAAGTTAGACTTATCAAACCTAGTCCTAGCCAAAGACCTTTTACACGCCTATATAAGAAGGGTCTTATGGGGGGGTGTAATAAGATTTTAAAGAGTTTTCATCATGAAAATTAGAGAGGGGACATGAATTTTCTTAGAGGGGCATGGGGCTCTTGTGGGCGTTGGGTTTTAGAAGAGAAAAAGGAAAGGGTTCCTATTCTAGTCTTCTTCTTTCTCCACCTTATCTTTTTCTTCCTTATAAATTGAAGAAGATCCAATCTAACCATCAAGAAAGCATTCTCTGTAATGAAGCTAGCATCCTAGAGACAACAAGAAGTCTCTAATCAGATCAGACCTCATTTGGATATCCGTAGAGGTTGGACGCTTGTGCGACTACAACAGAACTTGCTGAAGACATCCGTAGATCTAGATTCGAGAAAAAATTCTGTGAATCAAGTAAGTAATCTGATTATCTCTTATTTTATTTTTTGATTTCAGATTTAGCATAATTATTTTCATGGCATAAAATAGGTATTATGATATGATCATTGCGTTCTTAGATTAAAGAGTTTAATGTAGTCTTCCGCTGTCTTTGTTTCGAAAAAGTTTTGAAATTCAGCATACTTTGAATCACCTAGATCCTAATAGTGATATCAGAGCCACGGATTGTTTATGCATGAAAATAATATGTGAAGCATATTTAGATCTGAATTTAATGTTCATATATGCGATATATGTTTCATATTTAGATCTAAATTTTAGTTTA
Organism: Elaeis guineensis; assembly: GCF_000442705.2. Taxonomy (NCBI): domain Eukaryota; kingdom Viridiplantae; phylum Streptophyta; class Magnoliopsida; order Arecales; family Arecaceae; genus Elaeis; species Elaeis guineensis. The sequence continues at coordinate 20,117,500 of NC_025993.2, read as the reverse complement.
TATATTTGATATGTAAAAGATGCTTAGATCTAAAATTTATTTTAAAATATATGTGGTATGTTAGATTTAATTCCTAATAGCTTAGTACTCTTCAAGAATCATAGTAAAGGCCATCCTACTATAGGAAACTATGGTGGAAGGGTGCCTGTACGAATCAAGAAAAAAAACCATGAAAAGAAAGCCTTAGATGTATGAGATACATGTATGTTTAGATCTGAAATTATTTCGATATCTAAATTGAATTCCATATTCATAATGTACTTAATTAAAATCTAAAAATAAGATTTTAAGATCTGAAATTTAATCTATAAAATATGGGGATTGAGTGAGGGCAAGTTCAATTAGGTCTAGTAATTCGATTACTTTTGGATAATCGAGTAGTACATAGTGGGGTTTAATCGAGATGAGCGGTTGACCCAACCCAATCAAGAGTTGATTAGGATTAGGTCAAGAGTACTCGAGATCAACCTAATAGTTATAGATTGATCATATCGATTAACAGCCACATGTTCAATCAATTAACTCAAAGATCTGATTTGGCTCAATGGCTCGAGCCTGAGTTGCATAAGCTAACTTATTTGAAATTGATTAACCTATTAGTGTCTAAGAAAAGTGTTATGATTCAACCTAAAGAAAAGTAGTTATTTAATTAGTTCTGTTCGCTGATATGAAAAATTTATTGGTGTCTAAGGAAAGCAACGGGGGGGATCCTCACTGATCTTATACTTATCTGATCAATTTGGTTGATTCGTCTTGATGTGGTTGCTTGGTGATTTGAGCTAGCATACATCCATAGGGTTAGTCATAACCATTATAACTAATTAAGATAAGACCTAAATTAAACCATCCTACAAATATTAAATTATAGGTCTTCCACCGTTATAGGAGTGCAGGCATCCAACCGGTGTAGATTGTTCTTGGTTGGTTATAATGGTTCAGTTACATCGGAAGATGCAACCACCCTATTAACATGAGATGTTGCTAGGTGGAGATGGGGTTGGACCCAATAATCAGACACGGTGAGGGACCCAATGATGACTTTGTCTATGCATTGAATGGTGGATCTGACTTAATTAAGGATTGGGTTAATAACTGGACATGATAAGGCTTCATGAATTAGAGATCGAGTTGTTGCAATATACTTAAGAAGTATTAGACAAGAGTTATCCACTCATCAATTTTGCATGTCACCAATACCGAACACAATGAGGTGTGCATGAATAGGTGGGACTGCAATACCCACTAAAAATCCAAAGTTGTGTTAGAATTTTTGTTTCTCTACCCAGAGAGTATGGGAGATTTAAAAAAATAGTGAGAGTCTATTTGACTTTGAAAGTCTCTAGATCAAATAAAATTCAATTACAAATGTCTAACTTGAATCTCTACTCTCGCAATTTAGCCATGTCAGCTCCAATTCCTTTAGTCCGAATTCTAGAATCCAATCGATTGACTGGACTTAACTACAGGGATGGGCTTAGAAATCTCAAGATAGTCTTGATCTCAGAAAAATTAGGATATGGACTTGACCAAGACCCCCCAGCTTGTTGGAAAATATGTCCTAAAGCCAATCGTCTATTTGTAAATGATTATGCTATTTGTAAATTATATATGAATTATGAATTAATAAAAATATTTGATATTTTTATTACAAATGGTGCATCTTCTTTATTAAACTCTTATATTATGATGAAGTCCTTAAAACTACTTTCAATCGATAAAGGAGGATTTATCATGTAGTTCTTAAACTTATTCATGATCAAACAATACGTTATTACTAGGACGATAACGTTTATTAAGTATAAGTTATTATGTGCCATATGGGTTGGTTGCCTTATAATCAAGGAGTGTGGAGATACTAGTATGGCATGCAGATAAAATATAGGAGTACATCTCACTGAACGTGATCAATTGCGGAGCAATCTACTATCAAGAGTAGCTCACGAAAGATATGATATAAGTGTCCCTCTAGCTTGAGATTATTATGGTGATTTGTAAGTAACTCACTGTGCTTTGGTGTCGGACTACTTGAAATTCTAATTTAGTGATGGAAAGTTTTTGGACACAATCAAGTATTTACGAAGTCAGTGTGTCAGTCAAGATGGGATTGATCACTCTTGATTTCAAGAGATAGTGCTACTTTGTATTTCAATTTAGTAAATCTTGATCAGGATAATCCTTATGAGGAGTTGTAGGATTTATATATAAATCGGATGTACTGATTAAGAGTTGACAGTTTAACTCTGAAATCATCCTGAGTGTTGAGGGTCGAAGGGATGAATTATACGATAACCATATGCCATTAGATTCTTAAATGTTGCTTTACAATTATTCGGCTTATCCAGATGTCAGATATCATTACTAGATGATCACTTCGATTAGTATAAAAATTTATTCCTATGCTATCGATTTAGGTTCGAACCTATACGGTTACACATAAAGAAGTTTCTGTCTGATAAGATGGCTGATCAATGATTATGAATCGTTTAAGGATATAATCATCAATATGATTGATGATTGATCTTATGTAAAAATTATAATAAAATAATTATTGACAGATTAATTATCAATTAGATTACTGATTAGCTCAATTTGATCGAGCAATGAGATTTGAATCAAGTCTAATTGAATTGAATTCGATTAGGTTTGATCCGATTAGGTTATAAGATGACCTAATCGTTAAGAGAGATTAATTTTTGATTTGATCAGGACTTGAGTTTGATTAATTTTTAATTGAATTAAGATTTAATCAAATATGATTTGATGCCTAATTAGATTAGGTTCAACTATCTAATTGGGTCTAACATAATTTGATTTGATTTAAGACCAAATTGGATTGAATCAAATTTAAATGAGTTTGAATTTGAACCCTAGCGCCACCTAATGTTCATGCCCTTCACCTCTTCACACAAATTCAGAATTTGTGTGAATAATATCTCATGCCCATAAGTGTTTCTCACCCCTTCTCAACGCGTGTTTGAATGGGATAAAGTTTGATTCAATTTGAACTAATATTTGATTTGAATTCGATTTGTGATAAGGATAAAGCCTTATTTAAATTTGATTCTAACTAAACTTTACCCTTATCCTATCCTATCCAAGTTGTTGGACACCAACCTTAAGAAGGGATGGCTTTTGTGCATGCCTAAAGAGAGATTTTCATCGAGAGAAAGAGTGGAAATCTGGGCATGAGGTTTTGGGTGGGCGTGCCTTCCTTGGCGTGTGAAATAGAGAAGAGCCGACTCCTCTTAGGCGAGTGACCTAGATTCTGATCTAGGGTTTTGGATGAGTGGAAAAATAAAAAGAGAAGAAAGGTTCTCCTCCTTCCTTCCACCACTACTTCCTCCTATTCCATCTTTAGCTTTGAAAGAGTTCGTGAGATCCGAAGAGAGGTGCAAATCAGCCATCAATAAGGTCTCTGCACAAGCTAGCACTCCCAAAAGATCGACCAGACCAGAGCTTCGTGTGGATATTTCATAGAGATCGGACATCCTGTGCGGCTGCTGTGCAACATGAAGAACCTTATTCTGATCTTCTACCCATGCTTAGGTATTGGGTTTTGAACTCAATAATATTGTAGATTTGATCTACTGCTATGTTGATGTAATCAATACTAGCTAATTTTTTATTTCAGATTTTGTATATGCATTATATCATGTCATAGATTCTTGCGTAGGTAGTTTATTAGATCTGATCTAATGCATATGTAGTAGATTAAAGTATTTAAACTAACTTATTTCTACTTAAAAATTTTAAAAATACATGCATAAAACTACCTATATTTTCTTCACAACTGTGCCAAGTCATCCAAATGCTGACCAAAGGGCTGTACTGCATAAATGGATGGATGATGATAATCGGGTCAAGTGCTATATACTGGCTTTGATGTCAAATAAGTTGCAAAGCCAGTACGAGCACATGTCTACTGTCAAGACTATGATGACTCATCTATAAGAGTTGTATGGTAAGTAGAGCTATACTGTGTGCTTCAAAGTGTCTGAGAGACTCTTCAACTCAAAGATGCGTAAAAGATAGTTGGTCCACGATCATTGTCTAATAATGACAAAAACCTAGAGGAGCTTGAGAAGCTCGATCTGACTGTGCAGAAGAAAATGTAGGTGGATCTGATCCTACAATCTCTGATCAGTTTATATAGTCAGTTTATCATAAACTACCACATGAACAAAATTGACTGCACTATATCCAAATTGGTAAACATGTTACTCATGACTAAGAGAATCTTGAAAAGTTCAAGGGACTTTATCCTAAAAAATCTGAAGCCTAAGAAGGGTGACACACCTTTGAAAGGTATGTCTAATATGCTCGTTATTGAATCTAACCTAATGGTTTCTTCTACTTCTAGTTGGATATTAGACTTTGTCTCGAGTGCACATGTATGTACTTCTATGTAGGTTCTGGTAGAAAGTAGAAGGTTGAGGGAATGAGAAATGGTCCTTCGAGTCAGAAATGGAGCAAGAGTTGCTGCAGTCATCATGGAGACCTATCCTCTTTGATTACCATCAGAATTTAGATTAGTTTTAAAAGATTGTTATTATGTATCTGTAGCTAGCAGAAATCTAATTTTTGTCTCTGTGCTAGCACATAAAGATTACATGTTTAATTTTGATAAAGATCATTATTTTATTTGTTTGAGAAATAAGTTAATTGCAAGTGGTGTTTTGATTGACAATCTTTATCACCTATATGTTGATGTGAGTGTGAATATTAACGAGCAAACTATCAGCATCGTGGGAACTAAATGACCCAGAGATGACCTGAACCACAAGTATTTGTGGCCCTTAGACTTGGCCATATTGAAAAGGATAGGATAAATCGATTAAAAAAGGATGGGATCCTTGACTCTGTAAGCTTTGAGTCATGCCTAGTCTATGAATCCTACCTTCAAAAAAAAAATAATCAAGTTACCCTTTGTGGGACATGGAGAGAGGGCCACTGAGTTACTTGTCTTGGTACATACTAATATGTGTGGCTCTTTTGATGTGCCAATCAGGGGTAGTTACCAATACTTTATAATCTTTATCGATGATTTATCACGGTATGGATATGTATTTTTTATGAGACACAAGTCTGAAGCCTTTGAAATGTTCAAAAAATTTAGACATGAGGTAGAAAAATAAATAGAAAAACTCTTTAAGATTCTTCGATTAGATTAGGGAGGAGAATACTTTAGTAAAGAATTTTTGGATTATCTAAAAGAGAACGGCATAGTCTCTCAGTGGACTTCTCCTGGTATACCTCAACTCAACAGGATATTGAAAAGGAGTAATAGGATCCTATTGGATATAATTCGATCCATGATGAGCTACACTGACCTATCCTTATTTTTTTGAAAACATACCTTATTAATTTCAATCTATTTGTTAAATAAAATTTTTTCTAAATCCGTTCCTGTCACACCATATGAGATATGGCATGATAAAAAATCAAACCTGAGTCACCTCAAGATTTGGGGATGTCCAACCTATTAAGAGACTAATGACGGATAAGTTAGAGGCTAGATTTGTAAAAGCTCACTTTATAGGATATCTTAAAGAGTCATTAGGATATTGCTTCTACTTTTCAAAAGATCACAATGTGATTGTGAGCTGTCATGCCATATTCTTGAAAAGTCAGTTTATTTAGGATGGTGGCAGTGGAAGGTTGGTTGAACTTGAAGAGAAAGTCTCTGAAGAGCGATGAGCTGATGACCCAGTTAACATTGAGCCAATAAATGTAGTGCCTCCTCCACCTTGTAGATCTGGTAGGGTCTCCCATCTTTTAAAAAGGTACTTAGGTATTGTTACAAAAGATATGGAGAAAATATTTCTCATAGGAGATAGGGATCATAGAAATGACCCCAAAACCTATAGCGAGGCAATGTCTGACATCGACTCTGAGAAGTGGTTAAGTGCTATGAAGTCAAAAATTGACTCGATGCATTCAAATCAAGTCTTGATCTTAGTGGATCCACCTGAGGGTATAGTACCTATTGGATATAAATAGATCTACAAAAGAAAGATTGATGTAAATAGAAAGGTAGAGACCTATAAAGCTAGGCTCGTGGTGAAAGGTTATAGTCAGCATAAAGGCATTGACTATCAGGATACCTTTTCGTCTGTGGTCATGCTTAAATCTATCCACATACTGCTTATTGTTATAGCTTACTATGATTATAAGATATGATAGATAGATGTGACAACGGTATTTCTAAATGGATATATTGAGGAAGATATCTATATAGAACAGCTTTTGGGGTTAATTCACTAGTGATAGAAATCACAAAATCTGCAAGCTGCAAAGATCCATATATGGATAAAGCAAGTTTCTCGAAGTTGGAACACTCGATTCAACAATGCAATTAAAATATTTGATTTCATAAAAAATGAGGAGGAATCTTGTGTACACAAGAAGGTCAGTGAGAGTGCAGTGACGTTCCTCATATTGTACGTAGACGACGTCCTCCTGATTGAAAATATCAATTTTCATACTGACCTTAGTCAAAAAATGATTGTCTAAGAAATTCTTCATGAAAGACATAGGGGAAGCATCCTATATTCCGAGAATTAAGATCTATAGAGATAGATCTAAAAGGATGCTTGACCTATCATAGAAGATATACATAAAGAAAGTGCTGAAGAGATTCAGCATGGAGAATTCTAAGAGGGGACTTCTACCCTTTAAGTATGGCATTTTTCTCTCCAAGAAGATATGTCTAAGCATACCTAAGGAGATAGAGCACATGAACAAGATTCCTTATACCTCAGCTATAAGGAGCCTCATGTACGCTATGTTATATACTTGACCTGATATAGTTTTTATTGTGAGTATCACGAACAGGTATCAGTCGAATCCAAATGAGAAATACTGAATAGCTGTAAAGAGTATTCTTAAGTATTTGAGAAGCACTAAGGATCTATTTTTAATCTTTGGAGGAGAATTTTAATTATGGTTGAAGGTTATATTGATTCAGACTTTATGTCTGATTCTGATGATAGAAGGTCTACATCAGGTTGTGCATTCTTGTGCAATGGTGGTTCAATTGGTTGGAAGAGTTTCAAGCAATTGATCATTACTGATTCAACAATGAAGGCTGAATACATCACCGCATCAGAAGCTATAGAGGAAGTATTCTGGTACAAAAAATTTATTGCAGAGCTCGGAGTGATGTCATTAGATGCCATCCCATCCTACTGTGATAATAATGGTTTCATATCATACACGACTACCTCAAGAAGAAGTACATCGAGGTGCAAAGAGTAGACTCTATGGAGAACATGACGGATCCACTAACAAAGCCTCTCACCCAGCAAAAGACTGAAGCCCACCTTCAGAAGATGGGTCTTAGGTATATAGCCAATTGATTTTAGATCAAGTAGGAGATTGTTAGATGTATGACCTGAAAAGCTAAGTTGGCTCACACATTGTACTCTTCTAGAACATAAATTTGTACTTGATTTATTATTCATTAATAAAGTGGGCAGTTTTAATTTCCATTTCTATGTAATATGTGCTTGAATCATCCATAAAATTAATAATTTAAAGATACATATTCTTAAATGTTAAGAATTAAAGGCATGTATAATTAATTTTTAAATTACTTTCGATCGATTGATCATTATGGAGATGGTGATCAATTTAGTTAGATTATTGCATAGATCGTCTCCTTTGGATAAACGAATCTCGAGTCTATAGTATGGGGATACTAGGCAAGAGTGTAGATAAATATTAGAGAACATCGATACTGAGTATGACCATATGAGAGATCACATGGATGTCTACTCACTCGTCAGTGATCTTCTCGATGCTGTAGTGGTGCAAGTAATTCCTTGACCTAGGTGCCTCGACTGCTCATAGTGAGGTTGCTATAGTTTGACAATATATAAATATGATCGCTAGCAATTTGGAGCCTTGCGGTATTTGTTGGCTGTTGTAGATTCGCTATAGAAGAAAGGTGTGCACTTATAGAAGATCTATTGACCTTAGTAGATAGGAGCAGTCCTATAAAATTTGAGAAGCTCAGTCCTTAAATCAATGGCCACTACAAGGTGATTAATGGAAAGGAGTTTCCATGAGTTTCATAATTTGAATTCGAATTGATCAAATTTTTCATATGACAGATGATGGGGTTTGACGATTTTTCATGACTTCCATCTTATCGAGACTAATGATAGAGAAATTGAATCATACGGTAACTATATCTAGAGTTTTTACTTTCTATTCTACTAGACTGTTACCACGTACTGCTAGGCATCACTAGTGAATTGTGAGAACTTACTAAAATCATTCTTGGATCGATGATCCTTGTAGAGTGCGAGTTAGAATTATTCTAATCTATCGAAAGGAGTTTCGATAATACTATGATGAAGATCATGGTATATCTCACTATCAGACAGAATAAGAACTTATGAGGTCACACACAAAAGAGATTTTTTAACTGATTAGATGGTTAGGTTACGATTATGAATCATAATATAATTTAATTATCAATTTGATTGATGATTGATTTAATGCAAAAGTTGCAATGTTCAATTCGCTAAGTGTTAGTGAATTAATGAAGGATTTAATTTGCAATTAGATTGCAATGAGGCTCAATTTGATTAAGCAATGGGGTTAGAATTAAATCTAATTGAACTAGATTCAATTTGATTTGATTTGGATTTGACTAGCTCAAGTCCTATTGGATTATGTGATAACCCAATTTTCAAGAAATCAATCTTTAGTTTCATGAGCGTTTAATTTAATTAATTACCTAATTGGATTAGGATCTAATTGGATTCTTAATTGGACTAAAACCTAATTAGTTATTTGGTTATAACTAATTCCTAAGTTAGTATTGGTCCAAAAATTAGATAGGGATTTGATCAAGAATCAAGACTTCATAGTTTGACTAGGAATGATCATTTTCTTGGCCTCCTACCCCATACTCCATGCCACAGTTGAGACACCCCATTATTTCATCATGGTAAATCAGATTTCTGGGAAGAAGCCATGCCAAAGAGGAGGTTACACGCCCTCCCTTAGTTTCTCTTGGGTTTTGGATTGGGTTGAAACACTTATGTGGTAAAGTTAGACTTGTCAAACCTAGTCCTAGCCAAAGATCTTTTACATGCCTATAAAAGAAGGGTCTTATGGGGGCGTGTAATAAGATTTTAAAGAGTTTTCATTGTGAAAATTAGAGAGGGGGCGTGAGTTTTCTTACAAGGGCACAGGGCTTCTGTGGGCGTTGGATTTTAGAAGAGAGAAAGGAAAGGGTTCCTATTCTAGTAGTCTTCTTCCTCCTCCACCTTATCTTCTTCTTCCTTAAAGCTTGAAGAAGATCCAATCCAATCATCAACGAAGTGTTCTTTGCAAGGGAGCTAGTACCCCACGGAGAACAAGAAGCCTCTGATCCGATCAGATTGTGTGTGGATACCCATAGAGACCAGGCGTTTGTGTGACCATAACAGAACCTGCTGAAGGCATCCGTAGATCCAGATTTGAGAAGAAATTTTGTGAATCAGGTAAGTAATCTGATTACATCTTATTTTATTTTCTGATTTCAGATCTAGCATAATTATTTTTATGGCATAAATAGGTATTATGATATGATCATTGCATGCTTAGATTAAAGAGTTTAATCTAGTCTTCCGCTGCCTTTGTTTCGAAAAAGTTTTGAAATTCTGTATGCTTTGAATCACCTAGATCCTAACAACAATGAGCAGATTTTTTTTTCTTAAAAAAAAGCAAGGTGCACTGCATGATAAGTGCTTGATGGGGTTGATTGGCTAACAATATCCTTTTTCATGCATGGTTTTAACTGCCTTGTGCAAATGGTGTAGTTATCGAGCATTACCATGCCATGCCAATGCTCGGCATGCTAGGGGCATGTCTTTAGTTTCATTGCATGCTCCCAAGTTTAATCTAATAAGTCTAAGCTAGCAGAGATTCTTCACATTGGCTTGCTCATCGTATGTCTGCCCCTAATCAGATGGAGTGTCAATCTCCCCTGGAATAAATGTTTTGATGCCAATAGAAAGGTTGAAAGTGTTTCTCCGATCGAAGTGTTGACCATAGGATGATCGGCACCTATAGAACACTGGGGGGCATGCCCACCCAGGGACCTATAGCTCGATCAAGTATAGTCTTCAAGTCCTACAAAATGTTACGTTAGTTTCCTCAACTTTCTCATTGGCTTCAAGAAGACCAACTGAGGTGAGTGGATGGTATTGAAATTTCATGTCGGGGCATGCATGTATGTTTTAAATTTATATTTTAAATAATATAGTAAAATAAAAGATTAAAATATCTTTTAATTTTAATAATATATATATAAAATGTAGAATACAAAGATTTACTTCACATGCTGAAATTGAACACATGTTGAAGTTTATGTTGAAATTAAATATGTGATCGAATCACATACCTATTTTGTAATTTTTTTTTTCAAATCTGGATCTTGAAGAGAGTAGATTCTTCTTTGACCGTGCAAGTATCCAGCATCTATGGGTATCTACTCAGGATCAATCTGGAATAGTCCTTTTTCATGTTGATCTTTCTTCTCTAAGAACAATCTCCTTATGAATCTGAACGAAGCTTGGATTATGATCAACTCTTTGATCCTTTCCTTGATCTTTTCTTCTCTTTTTCTCTTGCTCTTTTTTTCTTGATTATGAAGCAATCAAGGCCTAAAAACCAGCAAGTAAGGGGATGCCCAAGCTCCTCTTGGGTGTGGAGATGTTGGACGCCCAACACCTTTGGGCGTTGGAACCTTGGGAGAGAAGAGAGGGAGAAGAGAAAGGGGGCGTGGGGAGCTCTTATGGAGATATGAACTGCTAGAAATCAGATCTAAAGAGCCTTAGGGAAGGCTTCTTTAAATAGGTAAAAAGTTTGAATCCTAGTCAAAACCAAATAGCCCCTTAATACAAGTCCTACTTGCATTAGAAATCTTTATTCCTTAAGTTATTTGACCCCTTTTAGGAGATCCATTAGGCACCAACTATTGAAGCCTTTGCATTCACTATTGCACACTCCACATGGCACTTATGGGATGCTCCAATCTGATCCCACATACCCTCTTTTAAGTGAAAATGCCCAACTTGATCAAATCAAGTGGCAACCCATCCAAATAATTAAAAAAATTGATTAAGGATTTGATCCCTTAATCCATATGATCCAAAATCCTAGGCACCCAATAATTGAAGCCCAACGAATCTAATTCATTTAGATTATTAGTAAATAATTAAGTTAAATTAATCTTATCAAATAAATAATTCAAATGTAAAGAAAAAATTAGGTCCAACCATGTGTTAGCAAGGTTACCCTGAACCCAATAGGGTTTCTCTAAACCCAATTAAGACTTCATAAGTCTAATTGCTTATTCCAGGTCTAATCTCTTTGTTGTGCGACCTCATAGATTCAATTCTATCTGATAGTGAGATATACAATGATTTCTATCAAAGTATCATTGAAACTCTTTTTAATAGATCGAAATAATTTCACTCTAACTCATCAAAAATTATCGATCCAGAACAATCCTAGTGAGCTCTCATAATCTACCAGTGACACCTAGTAGTATGTAGTGGCAATCCAGTAGAGTCAAAAAAGAACCTCAAGGTGTAGTTAACATATGATTCAATCCCTCTATCGTGAATCCAGACTAGATGGGAGGTTATAGATAAATCGTCAAATCTCATCATCAGTCATATGATAGATTCGATCAGCTCAAGTCCAATTGTGATTCTCATAAAAATTTTTTTCCATCAATCAAACTGCTGTGACTACATATTCTCAAACTTAACCTCTTAAATTTTATAGGACTACTCCTTTCTATCAAAATCAATAGATTCCATCTAGATGCGCATCCTACTTCTATAGTAGATCAACTATCGCCACCATCCACTACAAAGTCTTAATGAGGCTATGTTTATGTGTCAGTCAAACTTTAGCAATCTCATTGTGAGCAATCCTACCATCATAGATCAAAAGACCACTCACACAACTATAGTATCGAGACAATCACTGACGATCGATTAGAAATTTAAGTGATCTCTCATTGAAGGAAAGCATGGTGGGTAATGTGCATACATTTTTAAAAAAATTACAGCGAAATATACATAGATTAAATAATTTAATCTATAATGCATGCATAGATCAAATCTAAATTATCATACAGGATCTATGACATAAACTAATATGCATGTATGCACATGTGAAATCTAAAATTTAGCAAGTATAAAACATATCTAATTTATATTCAGATCATATCTAAATATTAGTTGAGATCAAAATTTCATACCTGAGCATAGATAGTAGATCACCATATTCAAAATTTATGGTAGATGGTTCTTCATGATGCTTGTCAGTCGCACATGCGTCCGGCCTCTACGGGTATCCACACGAAGTCTTTTTGTTGATCGATCTCTTCGAAAGTGCTAGCTCGTGAAGACACTATCCTTTGGATGATCTAAGAAGAACATAATGAAGATGAAAAATAAAGAGACCCACTCCTTTTTTTCCTAGATCCATGCATCTGATCTCTACAATAGAGATCAAGAAAAAAACCCTTTTTTTTCAATTTTCTATGCATAAGAGAGAACCTTTCTCTCTTCCTTTCACATCCTTAAGAAGAACTTTTCTTCTCTGATTTTTTATGATGAAAATCAGATCTAATCTGATTTTTTATGCTAAAAATTATGTAAAATTCTGAGACCTAAAAAAATTCAAAAGAGGGATCCAAGACAAGAACTGTTCTTCTCTCTTCCTTTCCCTTTTTCTTTTTGATCAAGAACTCTAGGAAGCCCCTAACACCCAACTAATTTTTTTTGATATTTTTTCTTAAAATTTTCATATTAAAAATTAGATCTAATCTAATTTTTATTATAGAAAAAATAAAAAAAAAATCTGAAAGAAGAACTTTTTCTTCTTCAAGGCTGCGCACAAGAAAGAAGACCCATCTTCTTTCTTGATCTTTCTCTCTTTGGGGAGAACTTTTCTTCTCTAATTTTCTACTGTAAAACCAGCAGAGATACCTCTCTTTGATGCCCAAAGATTAATAACAAAAGAACTCAAAATTTCTTTCAAGAGGGGAGAAGAAGAAGGGTTGGCATGTGGATGTTGGGGCGTCCAACTCTTGGACGCCCCTTCTCCTATTTTTTGGGCGACAAGAAAGAGGGGAGATGACCCTTATTTCTCATGGGAGGAAGAGAGGGGGCGCTCCTCTTAGGTGGAGCATGGGATTTCTTTTCAACATGAAGAAGAGTGGGCATGGAGAAATTAATTATGATATGGGGTGGCTTGGTTTGGATTTAGTCCTATTCCAAATAGGATTCAAGATATTGATCAAATTTTAACTAATTCTTGAATCCAATCCTAACTAACTTAAAAATTAGTTATAACAAACTAACTAATTGGATCCTAGCTTAATTATTAGGCTCTAATCAAATTTATAATTAGTTGATTAAAACCCTATTGATCCAGAGATTGATTCTTGATGGATATCAGGGAAGCTATTTGATAATAGAGCTTGATCCAATCAAGCCTATTATCTAATAGGATTTGATCCAATTAAAATCTATATAAAATAATTCATATTCATGTATCCCTGAGATCAATTGGAACAAGCCCTATTATTCAATAGGGATGCATCCAATCAATCCATAACCAATCTAATTGAATCCAATTCAATTAGATCTAATCCAATCTCCATTGATCAATCAAATTGAGTCAATTAATAATCATATTATTAATTAATTATTTTTTTAATTTATCAATCATTAGTAAATTATTTATTATAATATTTGTATAGGATTAATCATCAATCAAATTGATAATTAAATCCTTCAACGATTCATAATCGTCGATCAGTCATTTGATCAGATAAGTACTTTTATGTGTATAACCCCATAAGTTCGAACCTAAGCTGGTAGCACAAGAATAATTTATGTACTAATCGATGTAACTATCTAGCAATGGGATCCGACGTTCGGATAGATCAAATGTATGCTTAGCAACACTCTAGAACTCATGTGGATATAGTTATCGTATAATTCATCCCTTTGACACTCGATGCTCAAGGACGACTTTGGGTTTAACTATCAACCCAAGATGAGTAGTCCACATTGTGTCTCAACCTCAAAAATTCAGTGACTCCTCACTAGGACTAATTTGGCCAAAATTTTGCTAAATTGAAACACAGTGATCTATTATCTCTAATTTTACTTGGAGTGGTCAATCTCATCTTGACTCGCACTCAGACTTCATAAGTATTTGACTGTACCCAGCAACATTCTATCACCGAATTAGAAATTCGGATAGTCCGACATTAAAGCACAATGAGTTACTTCCAAGTCATTAAGACAGCCTCAGATCAGAGGGATACATATACCCATATCCCATCAGAGTAACTCTTGACAGCAGAGTGCTCCGGAAGTGATCACGCTCAGTGAAATATACTCCTATATATCATCTGTATACCATGCCCATGTCATCACACATCTTGATTAAGAGGACAACCAACTAATATGGCACACAACAACCTACACTCGATACAATTATCGTCCTTATAACAATTATATCATTTGATCGTGAGTAGAATTTAAGAACCACATGATAAATCCTCCTTTATCATTTTAGTAGTAGTTCTAAGAACTTCATCATGACATATGAGTTCTATTTTGATAAATATATTTCTTATGATGAATCTACCAAATAATATTTATTATTTTATAATTCATATACTTATATGGAGCACAATCATCTACAACCTAGATGATTGACTTTAGGACATATTTTTCAATAACTCTCACTTGGACTAAAGCCAATCAGATCGGTATCAAATATCCATCTTCCATTTGTGATCATCGAACTCTTTAGATCTGATTGCTCTAGTCAATGGGTCGGTCAAGTTCTCCTTTCGATCGATCTTTTCAAGGTCGACTTTATTTCAATCTTATCAAACAAGATGATTACAATATAGAAAATATTTGGTTCTTAGATAGAATATCAATTCTTCAGCTTGAGCTATGGCTCCAGTACTGCTGTCAATACAGAAAGACTGGACCATCAATAGAGAGTGCCACTCCATGCTCGCTGATGAATTTTTATAACCAAACAACTTCTTTACCAGTATCAGATACCACAAAGAACTCCATATCGCAAATAAAATTGGCTACTAACTATTGCATGGAACCTTTCCAGCATGTCGCTCATCTTTTTATGATAAAAACACAATCTGACACAACTTTATCATTTTCATCTGACTAAAAACTAGAATCAGTATTCCATAAGTTTTAAGTAAGATTCTCCATAAACGCGCCATTGGTCCTTAGTATTTCATAAATATTTAAGGATGGTTCTCATAACCTTCTAAATCTTTATGGAGAACAGAGATGACAACCAAGCTTTTATTCTCTGTAATGTAGGGATGTCATTCTCGATTAACAGAATTTCATCCAAACAGCACAAAGAATGGTTTTATAGAACTATTAGCCCATTTATACATACAGGATTCTATTTCATTCTTAACGAAGCCATATATTCAAAACATATATTCTAACTCTGAGAAGCTTGATTTAATCTGAATGGACTTGAGGATTGTCACAAGAAAATCATCTCGTCATAGTCAATACTATAACTTAGATGAAATCCTTTGGCAATCTGACAGAATTAATAGATCTCCATCTTTTCATCTACGCTTCTTATCCATCTAAAATTCACTCACACTTTATGGGTCTTATGCCTTCAGATGAACCAATGAATGTCCATACATTATTGATCTTCATGGACTTCATTTCAAATTTAATGGCTCCAAGCCACTTCTTAATGTTAGATCTCTGTATTGCATCCGTATGGGAGATCAAATCTCCATCTCGAATCTAGAAATTGAAGTATCTGTTCAGTTGATACGATACTCTACTGTATCTATTCAAGGATACCTTTACATCAGGTTTCAGATTTGATCTAATCAACTTCGATTTTATTGGTTTATATCAGAGTTGGTTTCTCTACCTATCAAGCTTCACCAAGTTTGCTCTTAACGGTATCAGTTCCTTCACTAAGGAACTTCTTTTTCAAAAAGAATGCCTTAAGATACATGAACATCTCATGTCCATCATAAAGATAGAAAAAATATCCCTAATGTAATATTTATCAGACCAAGATCCAAGCTAGTTGGTTTGTAAATATTTTACATAAGTTCGACATCCCAAACCTAAGGTAAGAGAGCATCGAATTATCCAAGTTCATATCTCATATGGAGTTTTTGATGATCGATTTGCTCGAAATATTCTTGAGCACATATCAAGTAGTCTCTAAAGCATAACCTCCGACTGACTAGCAAACCCATAGTAGATCGAACCATGTCTAACAAAGTTCAATTTCTTCTTTCAAATAGTGGTGTCCCAAGAGAGGTCCATTGAGAGAGAATCTAATTCTTTTCAAGATATGTCAAAAACTTACTGTAAAGATATTTACTTCTTCAGTCTAACTGATGAGTTATAATACTCTTTGCAATTTATTTTCTACCTCATTACAGAATCATTTGAACATTTCAATCGACTCAGATTTATGCTTCATAAGCAAACTACACCTATGTCAAGATAGGTTGTCCGAGATTTTAATGTAGTAAAGCTCGCTTCTGGAACTTATATTCATAAGTGCAAATACATTAATATGTATCAAATTTAGATCATTGGCTCATTCGCCCTTTCTAATAAAAGATGAATAAGTCAACTATACCAAAAGCAGGCTTCAATGATATTGTCTAATCTAGGATGCTAGTTAGATATGTACTTTACACTAATAGGCTATAGTAATGAGTTTATATCATTTTTAATTACCCACATATTATTACAATATTATTCACAATGATATCATAATAATCATTCTTATTGATACAATCAATAAGATTAGACAATAGTGACAATCACTTAAAATAACATCTTCAGGATTGAGAGCAAGCTCGATGATTCCTAATGTTAAGACTGAAACAGACTTCCATGTCTTGCATTCAAGAGTCTCTTGCCATTTTCAAACCTTCTACTATCTTGAAATTTTTTACAACTATTTGCAAATATGACTTGCACTATCAATATTCTATACCCTGATAGTAGTATTACCAATAGAGAAACTTCAAAGAGTTATCACATAATATCTTGACCAGCAATGATTTGCTGATTTCTCTTTTAAGTCTATTTGGGTTAGCTTGAGACTTCTTGATTAATTTTTTCAAAAACTATATTCAACTTTCGATACTGACTATCGAAGTCAGGTTTGATAATATTGTCATTGTCTAACAATGAACAGAGCGACAATATTCTAACCATTTCTGAAAAGAGAACAATTGACCTATTAGTATATGAATTATTTTAAGCCTCAAGACTTGATCTTCAGTCTAAAGGTTCTTCCACTATTTTATACGAATTGGTAGCCTCTACCTCCAATTTAAAGAATTACCTTAATTTTTTAGCCCGTACTAGAATCCACACAGATTGCATATAAGCCCAAGGATGGCTAGATCAACCCATATGCATCCATGGGTAGGTTCTCAACCAATTGTTTCTCCAAATAACTTCTAGTATTTAATTTTACCTCAGATTTTATTTCAGTAGGTGATGGGCCTCCACTGAAAGTTCTAATTAGGTCCAACCATTAACATGAACCTACTCAATGATACTAGCTAAAGAATGATCAGGTTCGAGGATGGCTCGATCAACCTAACCATCATCAGATAGTTTAACAGAGTCATCATATGATGAATGATAATTCTATCATTCAGAGAGAACACCAGATAGATGGTGTCTGCAATGTCAATCTAAAGTAATGGACCTATTATCATTCACCTTAATGGGAGGCTATGATCTAGTTATACCCATAATTAGCTCATTTTATAGATCTAATAATTTAGAAGATTTAGTTAATTTATTTTATAAAATATTAGGAGATCTACAAGTCATAAATTCTTCCACTGATTTCACCAAGTCATAAAGAGGACTAGTGACTAGCTGGTCCAATCGACACATCATAAATCCTCCCACTGACTTCACCAAGTCATGAGAAGGACTAGACATAAGTGAGTTTAGGGTACCTAAATTAGTCATACTGATTAACCTTAACAACATGAGTCAACTCGAGTCACCTAACGATCTAATCAGCTTAATGACTCGGGCTCAACATTTGAGCCTCAATCAAGGTCTATTTGGTTTGATCAAAGATATGGACTCGATCAATTACAACTATTATGTTTGATCTAGAGTATCTTAATCTAATCTAAATCAACTATTAGTTAGATTTGATCAACTACTCTTTTTAGTCCATTATGTCTTTGATTCTAATCTTAGGTCTAACCCAATTAAAAAGACCTGATTCGAGCCAACCCATGCCCCATATTTTATGCAATATCATTAGATCTTTAATCATAATTCTAGATCTAAAATACATCTCTTAATTCTCAATTAAGTATAGCATCAATATAGGTTAAGGTTATAAAATAATTTCTTATGTAAACCTTTTACATTAAATCATAAAATCTTTTAGATCAAATCTAAATTTTTTTTATGATTTTTAATTAAGATAATTTTGATTAATCAAGATTAGATGTAACTAGTTTCTTCGCAACTTGTATCACATACAACAACACCTAGGATTTCAAGATCTAGGATTTTGCAAGAAAGTAAGTTTTCTCCTTTCGCTTTCTTCTTCATGGGACCTCACAGTGGCACCTCTACACACCATGAAGAGCACCCCATTGAATAGGAAGAGAGAGTCATGTAATCCTACTTGCTCCTATAATCGGACGGCCTGGTGATTACCCAATCTAAGTACTTTGCTACTCAGAACATCTAATCTAATTCACATATCATATATGCAAAAATTTAGATCAAATCTAAATTATATCAGATCTGATTTTTACATTAGATCATATCTAAAATCAGATCATAGGACATCTCATGCATTGTTAAATCTAGATTTCAACTCTACATGCATATATATTCATGTCATAATGAACCTCTGCTCTGATACCATTTGAAGGGAAGCATGGTGGGTGATGTGCATATATTTTTAAAAATTTTATAGTGAAATATATATAGATTAAATAATTTAATCTATAATATATGCATAGATCAAATTTAAATCACCATACAGGATCTATGACATAAACTAATATGCATGTATGCACATTTGAAATCTAAAATTTAGCAAGTATAGAACATATCTAATTTTTATTTAGATCACATCTAAATATTAATTGAGATCAAAACCTCATACCTGAGTGCGAGTAGTAGATCACCACATTCGAAATCCATGGTAGATGGTTCTTCATGATGCTTGGTAGGCGCACATGCATCCGATCTCTACAGCTATCCACACGAAGTCCTTGTGCTGATCGATCTCCTCGAAAGTGCTAGCTCGTGAAGACACTATTTTTTGATTGATCTAAGAGAAATATGATGAAGATAAAGAATAAGGAGACCCTCTCCTTTTCTTTCTGGATTCATGCATTTGATCTCTACAATAGAGATCAAGAGAAGAACCCTTTCTTCTCAATTTTTTATGCATAAGAGAAAACCTTTCTCTCTTTCATTCACGACCTTAAGAAGAATTTTTCTTCTCTAATTTTTCATGATAAAAATTAGATCCAATCTAATTTCTCATACAAAATCTTGAGATCTAGAAAAACCCAAAAGAGGGATCCAAGAGAAGAACCGTTCTTCTCTCTTCCTCTCCCTTTTTCTTCTTAATCAAGAACTCTAAGAAGCCCCAAACACCCAATCATATTTTTTTGATATTTTTTCTCTAAATTTTCATATGAAATATTAGATCTAATCTAATTTTTATTTAAAAAAAAATAAAAAAAATTTGAAAGAACTCCTTCTTCTTCAAGGCTGCGCATAAGAAAGAAGACCCATCTTCTTCCTTGATCTTTCTCTCTTTGGGAAGGACTTTTCTTCTTTAATTTTCTACTGTAAAACTAACAAAGATGTCTCTCTTTGATGCCCAAAAACCAGTAACAAAAGATCTCAAAACACCTTTCAAGAGGGCAAAAGAAGAAGGGTTGGCGTGTGGATGTTGGGGCGTCCAACTCTTGGACGCCCCTTCTCCTATTTTTTGGGCAACAAGAAAGAGGGGAGACGCCCCTTATTTCTCATGGGAGGAAGAGAGGGGGTGCTCCTCTTAGGTGGGGCATAGGATTTCTTTTTAACATGAAGAAGAGTGGGCGTGGAGAAATTAATTATCATATGAGGTGGCTTGGTTTGGGTTTAGTCCTATTCCAAATAAGATTTAAGATCTTGATCAAATTCTAACTAATTCTTGGATCCAATCCTAACTAACTTAAGAATTAATTATAACAAACTAACTAATTGGATCCTAGCCCAATTATTAGGCTTCAATCAAATTTGTAATTAGTTAGATTAAAACTTTATTGATCCAGGGATTGATTCTTGATGGATATCAGGGAAGCTATTTAATAATAGGACTTGATTCAATCAAACCTATTATCTAATAGAGTTTGATCCAATCAAAATCTATATAAAATAATTTCATATTCATGCATCCCTGAGATCAATTGGAACAAGCCCTATTATTTAATAGGGATGCATCCAATCAATCTAAAATCAATCTAATTGAATCCAATTCAATTAGATCTAATCCAATCTTCATTGCTCAATCAAATTGAGCCAATTAATAATCATATTATTAATTAATTATTCTTCTAATTTATCAATCATTAGTAAATTATTTATTATAATATTTGCATAGGATTAATCATCAATCAAATTGATAATTAAATCTTTCAATGATTCATAATCATCGATCAGCCATTTGATCAGACAAGTACTTCTATGTGTGTGATCCCATAGGTTCGAACCTAAGTCGGTAGCACAAGAATAATTATTATACCAATCGATGTAACTATCTAGCAATAGGACCTAACGTCCAATAGGTCGAATGTATGCCGAGCAACACTCTAGAACCTATGTGGATATAGTTATCGTATAATTCATCCCTTTGACACTCGATGCTCAAGGATGACTTTGGGTTAGACTGTCAACCCAGGATGAGTGATCCACATTGTGTCTCAACCTAAAAAATCCTGTCACTCCTCACTAGGATTACTTTGGCCAAAGTTTTGCTAAATTGAAATACAGTAATGCATCATCTCTAATTTTACTTAGAGCGGTCAATCTCATCTTGACTCGCACTCAGATTTTATAAGTACTTGACTGTACCCAGTAACCTTCTGTTATCGAATTAAAAATTTGGATAGTCCGGCACTAAAACACAGTGAGTTGCTTGCAAGTCACCAAGACAGCCTCAGGTCAAAGGGACACATGTTCCCATATCCCATCAGAGCAATCCTTGACAGCAGAGTGCTCCGAAAATGATCACGCTCAGTCAAATATACTCCTACATATCATCCATATGCCATACCCATATCACTACACATCTTGGCTAAGAGGACAACCAACTAATATGGCACACAACGACCTACACTCGATACAATTATCGTTCTTATAACAATTGTATCATTTGGTCACGAGTAAGATTTAAGAACTACATGATAAAACCTCCTTTATCATTTTGGTAGTAGTTCTAAGGACTTCATCATGACATATGAATTCTATTTTGGAAGATGTATTTCTTATGATGAATCTGCCAGATAACATTTATCATTTTATAATTCATATACTTATATGGAGCACAATCATCTACAACCTAGATGATTGACTTTAGGATATATTTTTCAATATTCGTATGGTCACACTCAGTACTAGTTGTTCCCTAATAACTACTCTCACTCATCACTCAGTGTCTCTACACTGTAGATCAGAGACTCATCTATCCTGAAGGAAGTGATCTGTGTGTCGGTCTATCCAGATCGATCACCATCCTTATGATGATACTATGACTGGAAGCACTTAGGAATTAATTATACATACCTCTAATTCTCAATACCTTGAGAATATGCATCAAAGTATTAATTTCATGGATGATTCAAGGATACATCAATCTTGAATGAAAAAAGAAACTTGCCTATTTATTGATTAAATCAATATATTAAGTACAAAATTATGTCCCAAAAGTATTACAATGTGTCAGCCAGATTAACTTCTAAGACATACATCTAACAATCTCTCACTTGGATTAAAGTCAATTAGCCATTAATCCAAGTCCCATCTTCTCTAGGTGGACTTCCATCTTTGGCTCGCTCAATTGCTTTGTCAGTGGGTCTGCCATGTTCTCCGCAGAGTCTACTTTTCCCACCTCGATATATTTCTTTTTGAAGTAGTTGCGTGTGATATAGAACTGCCGCTCAATGTGCTTTGATTTTTTATAAGACCTCGATACTTTAGCAAGTGATATGGCTCCATTATTGTCGCAATAAAGTGATATGGCATCCGATGTCATAACTTCGAGCTCCATGATGAACTTTTTGAATTAAAAGCCTTCCTTTGTAGCATTCGAAATAGCAACATATTCAACTTCTATGGTCGAATCCATTATGATGAGTTGCTTGAAACTCTTCCAGCTGACTGCACCACCATTACATATGAACACATATCCTGATGTAGACTTTCTATCATCAAGATCGGACATAAAGTCTGAATCAGTATATCCCTCGACTCACAATTCAAATTTTTCTCCAAAGATCAAGAATAAATCTTTAGTTTTTCTCAAGTATTTAAGGATGTTCTTCACAGCTATCCAGTACTCCTCATCTAGATTCGACTAATACCTGCTTGTGACACTCATAGCAAGGACAATATTAGATCGAGTACACAGCATGACATACATGAGACTTCCTATGGCCGAGGCATAAAGAATCCTACTCATATGCTGAATTTTCTCAGATGTGGTCAGACACATTATCTTAGAAAGCCTAATACCATGCTTAAGAAGTAAGAGTCATCTTTTAGAGTTTTTCATATTGAATCTCTTCAGTATTTTTTCTATGTACAGCTTTTGTGATGGACCTAGTATCTTTTTAGATCTATCCTTATAGACCTTTATTTCAAGAATATAGGATGCTTCTCCTAGATCTTTCATGAAAAATTTTTTGGACAACCATCTTTTGACTGAGGTCAGCAAGGGAATATCATTCCCAATGAGAAAAATAACATCCACATATAATACGAAGAATGTTATTGTGCTCCCACTGACCCTCTTGTATATATAAGGTTCCTCTTCATTCATGATGAAATCAAACAATTTGATCGCATCATTAAAATGAAGATTCCAACTCCGAGAAGCTTGCTTTAAACCGTATATGGACTTTTGCAGCTCGCAGACTCTGTGATTGCCATCACCAAATGTAAAACCCAAAAGTTGCTCTATATAGATATCTTCCTCAAGATATCCATTCAGAAAAGTAGCTTTCACATCCATCTGCTAGATTTCATAATCATAATAAGCTACAATAGCAAACAGAGTACGAATGAATTTTAGCATGGTTACAGGTGAGAAGATTTTCTGATAGTCAATACTCTCGCATTGACTACAATCTTTTACCATGAGCCTAGCTTTATAGGTCTCTACCTTACAATCGCATCTATTTTTCTTTTGTAGATCCATTTACATCCAATAGGTATTATACCTTTGGATGGATCCACTAAGGTCTATATTTGGTTCGAGTGCATCGAGTCAATCTCTGACTTCATTGTATCTAACTATTTCTCGAAATCGATGTCAAACATCATCTCGTCAAAGGTAGTAGGATCATCATCATGACCCTTATCTCCCATAAAAATATTTTTTTTACTTCTTCTGTAAGCATACCCATATACCTTTTAGGAGGTCGGGATACCCTGCTAGATCTACGAGGTGGTGGAAGAACATCAACTACTGGCTCATGAATAATAGATTCCTAAGGATTGATAACTCTTTGCTCTTTAGAGACCTTCTCTTCAAGCTCAACTAACCTTCCATTGCCACCATCCTGGATAAACTATTTTTCTAAGAATATGGCATTTTGACTCACAATCATATTGTGATCTTGTGAAAAGTAGAAGTAATATTTCATTGATTCTTTTGGATACCCTATAAAACAAGCTATTACAGATCTATCCTCTAATTTATCAGCCATCTGTCTCTTGACATAGGTCGAACATCCTTAAGTCTTAAGATAACCTAGACTCGGCTTCTTACCGTGCCATATCTCATATGGTGTAGTAGGAACAGATTTTGAAAGAACCTTATTCAATAAATGAATTATAGTTAACAAGGCATGTCCCCAAAGATATAAGGGTAAATTAGTGAAGCTTATTATGGACCTAACCATATCTAATAGGGTCCTATTCCTCCTTTCGAATATCCCATTGAGCTGAGGTATTCTAGAAGAAGTCTATTGGGAGACAATATCATTATTTTTTAGACATCTCAAAAATTTCTGACTAAGATATTCACCTTCTCGATCAGATCGAAGAATCTTAATAGATTTGCTTGTTTATTTTTCTATTTCATTTCTAAATTTTTTAAACTTTTTGAAGACTTCAGATTTGTGTTTCATCAGGTACACATACCCGTACCATGATAAATCATCGATTAAGATGATGAAGTAGCTATAACCACTCTTGATCTGCACATCAAATGGCTCACACACGTCGGTGTGTACCAGGATAAGTAACTCGGTGGCCTTTTTTCTATATCCCACAAAGGATAACTTGACCATTTTTTCTTGAAGGCAAGATTCACAAGTTGGATATGACTCTGAATCAAAAGAGCCAAAGATCCCATCCCTTTTTAATTTGTTTATCCTATCCTCTCCAATATGGCTCAGTCTAAGATGCCACAAGTACTTTTGGTTAATTTTATCTTTGGATCTTTTTTGACTTATGGCGCTCACTATTTGCTCGTTTAAATTCACATTCGCATCAACATGCAAGTGATAAAGACTGTCAATTAAAAGACCACATGTAACTAATTTATTTCATAAATAAATAGAACAAAAGTCTTTATTGAAATTAAAATCAAAACCATCCTGTGCTAGCACAGACACAAAAATTAAATTCTGACTAGCTATAAGAACAAAATAATAGTCTTTCAAATCTAATCTAAATTCTGACGATAATTGAAGAGGATAAGTGCCAACGAGTTCTACAGTAATTTTACTCCATTGCTGACTTGAAGGATCATGTCACATTTTTTTGACCTCCTACTTTCTATTAGACCCTACATTGAAGTACATATATGAGCATTTGAATCAGAGTCTAATACCTAACTAAAAATAGAAGAAACTATAAGGTTAGATTCAATTACGAGTACATCTTCTGAAGGTTTATCATTCTTTTTGATTTTTAGGCTCTCTAGATAAAATGGACAGTTCCGTTTCTAGTGGCCTTCAGCATTGTTGGGTATAAAATACCCCCAGTCGAAGTTCGTAAAAGGCCGATCCTTTCAGGGCTCTTTCGACTTCCGACCTTGTGTGGCATCTTTCTGAACTCCCCCGACCGTCCGAGCTTCCATAATACCATCCAAACTTTTTCGATAATGAGCTCCTCCATTCATCTACCGGGCTGCTCCAAACGCTTTCTGAGCTTCACTATCAACTGATTTTCTACAGTGATCGACTATTCTCCGAATCTCTTCCAGACTTCTTCCGGCCGCGAATGACTTTACTTCGAACTTCTTTCAGACTTCATCAATGTCCAAGCTTCTCTAATAGTAGGACTTCTACAGTAACCAGACTCCATCCAAGTTTTTACGACGGTCGACCACCTTCCAGATTTCATCCAAGCTCCTACGAGAGCCAGATCCCAGCTGAACTTCTACAGCGGATGGATTCCAGACGAATTCCTACAACAGACGGGCTCCACCAGCCGGATCTCTACTCCGAACTTCTATTACAAGTAGACTTCATCCGAGCTCCTACAAGAGCCGGACTCCGTCCGAACTTTTACAGTGGATGGATCACAGATGAACTTCTACAACGGACAGGCTCCACCAGCTGGGTCTCTACTCCGAGCTTCTACAATAAGAAATCTCTATCCGAGCTTCCACGGCAATCGATCTTCATCCGAGCTTCTACAATAAGCGGCCTCCTTTCAGACTCCTACAAGAGCCAGACTTCGTTCGAGCTTTTACAACAGAATTGAATCCCAGACTCCTCCAATGTTCAACCTTCCACAGTGTCTTCAAGACTCCTCCAACGGACGAACCTCCACAACACCATTCGAACTCCACTGTCAGTCGACCCTTTGTCAGATTCCTCATAAAATCGGACCTCTCCAGTGGACGGTCCTCAGATGAGCTTCTACATCATGCAAATTTCAGACGGACTTCTCTAGCAATCGGACTCCTGCTGGACTTCTCCAACAGAAAGTCTCCGTCTGAGCTTCTACAGTAGATGACTTCCACCTGCAGCATCAGCGCCCAAGGCACCCGACAACAGTGGACTCGTCAGCAACCTCAGAAACATCCGAGCTTCTCTTAGATTGCTGAGACAGAGAGCCATTCCGCTCCATCAGATATCCCAATCGAGCTTCAGCCGTCAGGCCTGAACTCTCTGGCAAGTCACGACAACGGACACCACTCCACTCTCTGTAACAGATTCTACGTGGCACCACCACTCTCCGATAAGTCGCGACAACGGACACCACTCCACTTTCCATAACAAACTCCACATGGCTCTGAACGGCCCCCTGATGCCACTACTCTCCGTAACAAACTCCGCGTGGCCCCGAACGACCCACTACCAGACAGTTATAGACGTCGCTGTCAATCAGTTACACTCTCTATCTATAAAAAGGGACCTCCAGATACGTTCTTCTCTAAGCTCTAAATTCTATCTCGAAACTCTGCTAAAATCCCATTCGAGTGCTCTATTTCTATTGAGGCAGAGTACTACTTGAGCATCGGAGGATCTTGTCGGAGCACCCCCAACTCCAGTTTAGACTTTCCTTGCAGGTTCCGATGGCGGATACGATCTCCTCGACTCCAGCTTCTCCGACGTCGATAGAATTTTGCACCAACAAAATTGACGCTAGAACAAGGGCGGTCTATGTCTTCGCAGTACCCTTATTCTTAAAGGAGTACTCAACGGGATTGTCTTTGGTCATCTTCTTCGACATGTTCTCCTTCTCCTGCCAGATCTCCACCTGATGCCTCCCCGAAAGGCATCCACCAAGCGATCCACGGCCTCTGCGGCCAGATCTCAGTGAGACCCACAAGCTCCGGCATCGTCTCCAGTTTCTCAAGCTCCTCCTCCAGCAACGGCAGTCGGCATGGAGTAGTTCGACTTGCTGGTTCAGCAGGTCAGGGGCCTCACCAAAGCAGTGCAAGTCATGCAGCAGCAGCCACAACAGCCGCAGGCATCGTGCGGTTGGAAAGAGCATCATCGGAGTTTCAGAATCCGACGATCGGGCGGGCCACTTGGGCCAGTCACCCTGTCTTTCTCGAAAAGGAGAAGTAGAAGGCGGAGAGCCCTCCGTCCGATCATGATTCCACCCTCGGAGGGTCTCTACCTTCATTCTATTAGAAGACCCTCAAGACTCATAGTCGAGAGGACCTCCTGGATTAAAGATTTTAGGAGATGAACCGGTGGATCGAAGAGCTCCATCATGCTTCCACTGCTTACGGTGAGGACATCGGTACTGACCCTCTTTTTTCTCAAATGATTATGCAGGAACCAATCCCGCCAAACTTCAAGCTCCCCCAATTCGAGAGCTACGACAGGACCTCGGATCTGATTGACCACCTGGAGGTCTTTCGGACAATGATGCTGCTCCATGGTACGTCAGACGCCATCCTGTGCCGAGCTTTCCCATCCACCTTGAAGGGAGCAGCAAGAAATTGATACTCGACACTGAAGTCGGATACTATCTTCTCCTTTGATCAAATGAGCCACCAATTTGTTGCTCATTTCGTCAGCAGCCGGCATCTCCGGAGAGGTTCGGAGTCTCTCATTAACATCAAGCAGAAGGAGGGAGAATCCATCCAAACTTACGTTAACCATTTTAACGCCGTCACGTTGGAGGTTCGAAACTTGGACGAGTCAGTTGCAATGGCCACCCTGAAGAACGGTCTTCAAAAAAATGATCTTCTATTTTTCCTGAAAAAGAAGTATCCCAGAGACTTCACTGATCTGCTGGCTCGGGCTGAAGGATATGCCCGAGCAGAGGAAGCCTTCAAGCTGAAGGACGAGGAGGCCGCGAAAGAGCGGCAGGCGGGTGACTCCAGCAAGCTCGCAGTTGAAAAAGGGCCGAGTGAAGCTCAGCCACATTCTCGAACTCCCCCATAGACACAAGCGTGTCCGAACTCCCCCCTGAGCTCATAGGCAGAGGAGCCCGGACCGTAGGGTTCAACGAAGTTGTCCCTAAGGAAGATTCTACAGCTACGCCCCCCTTAATGCTCCAAAAGCTCAAGTGCTGATGGAGGTCAGGGAGCAGCTGCCAAGGCCGGAAAGAATGCGCACACATCCTGAGAAGTGCAACCCTAACAAGTTCTGCCTCTATCATCGTGATCATGGCCACAACACGGAGGAGTGTATTCAGCTCCGAGATGAGATCGAGGAGCTCATCAGATGAGGTCAGCTCGACAGATTCATTCGACGTCGGCCTGAAGGTAGAGAAGATCGATCGAGGGCTCTACCACAATCAGAGCCACCAAGGAGGGAGGAACAGCCTGAAGATCGACCTTCAATCGGAATCATCAACACCATCTCTAGGAGACCCCGACGGGGAGCAGACCTTCCACAACTATGGGATTCGAAAAATCTACGAATGTATTACCAATAACTTTGTCTTAAATAAAAGTTTCTTTCATATTCGCATATCTTTTTTTTTGGCATGAGCTTGTAATGACAGGGAGTAGCTCCTTCAGAAAATCGAAACTAAGTGTGTCAGGAACAAGAGGAGGACCTCATCCCGACACAAATGAAGGTCCGATTATTTATAGATCGGATGGAGGGAGAGGCCCTTGCAACGGCCCTTATGCACCCCCACAGCCATATTAGGAACAGGAGGAGAACCTCGTCCTAACATGAGCAAAGTCGAAGGCCCGATTATTTAGAGACCGGATGGGGGAGAAGCCCTTGCAATGACCCTTATGCGCCCCCACAGCCATGTTAGAAATATGAGAAAAACCTCATCCTAATATGAGCAAAGTCGAAGGCCTGATTATTTAGAGACCGGATGGGGGGAGAGGCCCTTGCAACTGCCTTTATGTGTTCCCACAGCCATGTTAGGAATAAGAGGAGAACCTCGTCTTAACAAGAGCAAAGTGGAAGGCCTGATTATTTAGAGATCGGATGGGAGGAGAGGCCCTTGCAACGACCCTTATGCGCCCCCACAGCCATGCTAGGAACAGGAGTAGAACCTCATCCTAACATGAGCAAAGTCGAAGGCCCGATTATTTAGAGACCGAATGGAGGGAGAGGCCCTTGCAATGGCCCTTATGCGCCCCCACAGCTCTGTTAGGAACAGGAGGAGAACCTCATCCTAACATGAGCAAGGTCGAAGGTCCGATTATTTAGAGATCGGATGGGGAGAGAGGCCCTTGCAACGGCCCTTACGTGCCCCCACAGCCCTGTTAGGAATAGAAGAAAAACCTCATCTTAACATGAGCTGAAATTAACTGTGTCAGGAACAGGAGGAGAACCTTGTCCTGACACAAACGAAGACCTGATCGTTCAAGATCGGATGAGGGGGAAAGCCTCCTCAATGGCTCCTCTACACCCCTACAACCCCGTTAAGAGCATAGGAAAAATCCTCACTCGAACACAAAAAAAGAGAGAAGAGAAAAAGGGAAAGCGATGAGCCACGCCAGTGATAAGGGAAAAACAAACTACATCAAAGACACAAGGAACCTCGTCTCAACGAGAAAGGAGACTCTTGTCAAAAACCCTCAGTCTCTAAGAGGGAACCCAACACTGGCAGGAGAAAATCGACTTCCTCAAGGTAACGAGAAGTTTGGACCCTCAAGCTCAAGCACCGGGAGGAAGCGTCAAACTCGAGTGGCCTCGAAAAGACCTTCGATCATGAACAAAAAGAAAAAATCAACACGACGATGATCAAGAACCTTCAAATAACATCGACATCGAACAAGACAAAAGACAAAAGAAGTTTGGTAAACAACAACTCAAAGCAAGAATAGATAAGGTAATAAAAAAATTCTTTTTCATTTCATTAGTAAAGTGCGCATTACAAAGCCTTTGAAAGCCAACAAAAAAAAAAGCAACAAGAAAAGAAAGGAATACATAGAATAAAAGGTAAAAAAGCTCTAAGGAAGCTCGGCTTCTTCCGACTTCGAACTCTCTATTCCAGCCATCATCAGGGATTGCTTTAAGTTCTCAACTTCTTCTTCTAGTTCCTTCTTTCTTAACAGCATCTCCTGATACATTTGTTGGAACCGCCGACTCTCGCCCTCCGACTCCTGAAGCCTCTTCCTCAGAACTTCAGACTCTGCCTCGGCATCCTTGACCGCTTGCTGCTCATAGGCCAGCTGAATCTTCAGCCGCTGTAGTTCGGCCTTCTCCTACCCAAGGGCCATGGACAGTTCTTCCATGGTCCCCCTTAAAGAGTGAAGCTCGTCGGAGCCTTGTACCGAAACGGCCTGAACTTTCTCAGACAACTGCCTCTGAAGGCGGGCAACCTCGTCGGTCGCCATCTTGAGCCTCCTTCGGTGGTCGTCTATTTGCCCGCACCAGCCGACTCGATAGGCATTGTAGTTCGCCTCGACGTCCTGCAGCTGCTTCTGAAGGTCGAAGAATTTCTTCGACCAGTCCCGATCGCGGTCGGCCTGAGTTGTGAGCCAGGATGAGCTCCCTTCCAACTGGCCGATCTTCTCCCGTGCAACTGCCAGCTTGACCTCAAGGGAGCTGATCTTGGAAGCCTGAGTCCAAGATCGATCGCTGGTATGTTTTCGAAGTTCCTCAAGCTCCTTCACGAAGTCAGCCTTCCTCCGGGTGTAATCCATGAAGCTTTTTTTGTGGAAGTCCCGAAAGCGAGTAGCCTCCGCAGTGGCTTCCGAATGGCTCTTCCTCAGCCGGTGAAGTTCGTCATCCAAATTCTTTGATTTCTTCGTTAAATAATGAACTTCCCTTCTCAGATCCCGGATCGTCGACTTCAAAGGGATCCCCTATGGCAGGAGAAGAGCTTCGGCAGGGAACTATTGTTGGGAGACAAGAGCGTCACAACGCAAATCAGTGCAAGAAGATAAAAGAGAAGAAAAAGAATGCAGAATAAGAAAAAGGAGCTCTCTGTAAAGAAGAATCCGATTTCATTGACTAAATAGTTCTTAAGTACGAGAGAATGAGGAAAAGTCACAACAAAGGGGAAAAATACAAAATTAGAAGTTTCGGACCTCTGGGGCAGAAGTGGAGGAGCTCGGTGCCTCCGGAAGGTCGGTCGCAGCAGTCACGGTAGTCGAAGAAGTTCCGACTGGAGGAAGACCGGCAGCGGCTTCAGAAGGTCCGGCTTCATCATCGGATGCCTCATCCAGGAAGCCGAGGTCCAGTTCGGAAAATTTTTCGATCACCTTCTCCTGGCGGAGCTTGAAGCCCTTGATGTAGGCAGCCTGGCCGAACTGGACCTTCAGATCCCTCATCTTGGAGGAGGTTTTGAACTCCTCCACTGCTCGGACAACTAACAGAATCATTATTGTATCGTACCTAGAGCAATGCTCCAACAGAGAATTCTAAAAAAATCTTTTCGGATCGCCTCTATTTGAAAAGGCTCCAGCACCAGCGCGCCAAACACCAAAATATCTGGAAACAACCAAGTACAGAATCGAGGGAGGCAACTTCGGCTGTAAAATTTTTTCTGTACTTCCTTCATTCGGAACCCAAACTTGGAAGTAGAGAGACTGGTGTTGGGTATAAAATACCCCCAGCCGAAGTTCGTAAAAAGCCGACCCTTCCAGGGCTCTTCCGGCTTCCGACCTTGTGTGGCATCTTTCTGAACTCCCCCGACCGTCCGAGCTTCCATAATACTATCCGGACTTCTCCGATAATGAGCTCCTCCATTCATCTACCGGACTGCTCCAAACACTTTTTGAGCTTCACTATCAGTCAATTTTCTACAGTGATCGACTATTCTCTGAATCTCTTCCAGACTTCTTCCGGTAGCGA
The DNA here is from genome assembly GCF_000442705.2 of Elaeis guineensis. Lineage (NCBI taxonomy): Eukaryota > Viridiplantae > Streptophyta > Magnoliopsida > Arecales > Arecaceae > Elaeis > Elaeis guineensis. The sequence goes on along the minus strand of NC_025993.2, from coordinate 20,085,462 downwards.
ACGACTTTACTTCGAACTTCTTCTGGACTTCGTCAATGTCCGAGCATCTCCAACAGTAGGACTTCTATAGTAACCAAACTCCATCCAAATTTCTACGACGGTCGACTGCCTTTCGAATTTCATCTGAGCTCCTATGAGATTCGAATCCCAGCCGAACTTCTATAACGGATGGATTTCAGTGAAATTTTTACAACAGATGGGCTCCACCAGCTGGATCTCTACTCCGAACTTCTATTACAAGTGGACTTCATTCGAGCTCCTACAAGAGCCGGACTCCATCCGAACTTCTAAAGTGGATGGATCATAAATGAACTTCTACAATGGACAGGCTCCACCAGTCGGGTCTCTACTCCGAGCTTCTATAATAAGAAATCTCCATCCGAGCTTCCATGACAACTGGTCTTCGTCCGAGCTTCTACAATAAGCGGCCTCCTTTCAGACTCCTACAAGAGCCGGACTCTGTCCGAACTTCTACAATAGAATTGAATCCCGGACTCCTCCAATGTTCGACCTTCCACAGTGTCTTCAAGACTCCTCTAGCGGACGAACCTCCACAACGTCATCCGAACTCCACTGTCAGTCGACCCTCTGTCGGATTCCTCATGAAATCGGACCTCTCCGACGGACGGTCCTCAGACGAGCTTCTATATCAGGCAAATTTCAGACGGACTTTTGTAGCAATCGGACTCCTGTCGGACTTCTCCAACAGAAAGTCTCCATCCGAGCTTCTACAGTAGATGACTTCCGCCTGCAGTATCAGTGCCCAAGGCATCCGACAATAGTGGACTCGTCAGCAACCTCAAAAATATCCGAGCTTCTCTTAGATTGCTGAGACAGAGAGCCATTTCGCTCCATCAGATATCCCAGCCGAGCTTCAGCCGTCAGGCCCGAACTTTTTGGCATGTTGCGACAACGGGCACTACTCCACTCTCTGTAACAGATTCCACATGGCCCCACCACTCTCTGACAAGTCGCGACAACGGACACTACTCCACTCTCCATAACAAACTCCACATGGCCCTGAACGACCCTCTGACGCCACTACTCTCCGTAACAAACTCCGCGTGGCCTCGAACGGCCCACTACTAGGCAGTTACAGACGTCGCTGTCAATCAGTTACGCTCTCCGTCTATAAAAAGGGACCCCCAGATACGTTCTTCTCTAAGCTCTAAACCCTATCTCGAAACTCTGCTAAAATCTCATTCGAGTGCTCCATTTCTGTTGAGACAGAGTACTAACTTGAGCATCGGAGGGTCTTGCTGGAGCACCCCCAACTCTGATTTAGACTTTCCTTGCAGGTCCTGACGGCGGACGCGATCCCCTCGACTCCAGCTTCTCCGACATTGATGGAATTCTGCACCAACAAGCATCACAGTGGAAACACTTTCTCTTTGATTCAGCCTTCTTCAACCTTCTTTGGCTTGCTCTCTTTCTTCTGTTTCTTTACAGATTTAGTCTTCTTCTTTCAATCAGACTTTCTTTTGAAAGAAGTCTGCTCCACAGCGAAAACAGTATCCCTTGAACTCTTTAAGGTTTCCTCAATAGTGGCTAACATATTGACCAGTTCAGGTATAGTGCAATCAAGTTTATTCATATGAAAATTTATAATAAATTGACTATATGAACTCGTAAGAGATTGAAGGATCAAATTCATCCATAATTTTTTTTGCATATCAAGTTCGAGCTTCTCAAGCTCCTCAATATCCTTGATCACTGTCATACAGTGCTCATAGACAAACTGCCCATTGTGCATCTTTAAATTGAAGAGTCTTTTGGATACTTCGAAGCACGCTATACGGCTCTGCTCACCATATAATTCTTGTAGGTGAGTGATTATAGTCCTATTAGTGGATATATGCTCATGCTAGCTTTGCAACTCATTTGACATGGATGCTAGCATATAGCACTTAACTCGGTTGTCTTCATCCATCCACTTTTCATAAGCTGTTCTTTGCTCAGCAGCAGGATGGTTTGGTAACACTAGAGATTCCTGATCAAGTACATGAGTTAGTTTTTCAGAAATCAAGACAATCTTGAGGTTTTTTAGTCAGTCTTTATAATTAGTTCAGATCAAACGATTGGATTCAAGGATGCGGGCTAGAAGATTTGAAGCTGATATGGTTTAGCTGCGAGAGTAGAGATTCAAGTTAGACTTTTATACTTTAAATTTATATTTGATCTAGAGATTTCAAGAAGTAAATAATAACTCCCACTAATTTTTTGGATCCCTCCACTCTCTGGGTGAAAAATGAAAATCCTAATGCGATAACTGGATTTCTAGTGGATGTTGTGGTCCCACCGATACAATATACCTTATCTAACAGTTATTGATAACATACACACCGATGCATGGATAACTCTTTGCCCAGATGTTTCTCTAAGCATGTTGCAGTGACTTAGTCTTTAAGTCATATGGGCTCACCTAACAGTTATTGACCACACTCCTTAGTTAAACCTGACCCACTGTTCACAAGCAGGTGCAAGGTCATCATTGACACCCTTACCTAATAGTTATTGAGTCCAACCCCATCTTTATCTTGGAGCAACTCTTTGCTAATAGTAAGGTTGTGTGTTCTCGGTGCAACTGAACTACTGTAACCAGTCGATAACAATCAACACCAGTAGCATGCCTGCACTTCTATAAGGGTAGAAAACCTATGGACTTAATATTTATAGGGAGGTTTAGGTTTAGATTTAGGTCTCATCTAATCAGTCATCAAATGATCAATCTAATTGGCATGGGCTAAACCAAACCATCAAGCAACCTTATTCAAGACTTAATCTTTCAAATTGATCAGATAAGTGGAGATCGGTGGGGGTCCCCCTTGCTTTCTTTAGATACCAATAAATTGATCAGATCAGTGAATGAAATCAATTAAATAATCATCTCTCAATTACTTATCTTAGACACCAACAGGTCAATTGATCCAAATAGATTAGCTTAAGCAAATCAGATTTAAGCCATCGATCCGAATTAGGTCCTTAGATTAATCAATTCTACATATAGATTTAATTGATTTGATCAACAATAATTACATGATCTTATAACTTAATTGACCTAACCCTAATTAACACTTGAATTAGATTGATCAATTACTTAATCGAATCAGACCCATTATGTTCAAATCAAAAACTCTAAATGCAATCTAATTATATGACCTAATTTTTGATTTTTTTCATAACCAAAATCCTCATGTACAAACACAAATTTGAGATTTCAAAATTAAATTTTAGATCTAAATTCTTTACATGAAAGATAAGTTTTAATTATGAAACTAATTTTTAGATTTAACATGCAAGCATATATCTCATATATGTATGTAAATTTGGATCTAAACAAAAATTCAGATCATAACATGATATCATATATCTCATATACAAATCATGAATTATATTAAAATTAATTTTTAGACCTAAGTATATGATCATACATCTCATATACGAATCATAAATTAGATCAAATTAATTTTTAGATTTATGTATGCATCTACATATCATGTATATATGGACTAAAAATCAATCTAAAATAAATTTCAGATCTATGCATACCTTCTCATATCAAATATATGAACTAAAAATTAAATCTAAAATAAATTTTAGATTCAAAATAATTATCTATATATCTCATGTATCAAAAAAAAATCAGATTTTAAAACTTTTTTCAAAAATATGTATGTCAATTTCATGCATATAAAATCCGTGGCTCTGATACCACTATTGAAATTTCATGTTGGGGCATGCATGTATGTTTTAAATTTTTTTTTTCTAAATGATGTAGTGATATAGAAGATTAAAATATTTTTTAATCTTAATCATGCATGCATAAAATATAAAACACAAGGATCTACTTCATATGCTGAAATTGAACACATGATAAATTTTATGCTGAAATTGAATATGTGATCGAATCACATACCTATTTCATAATTTTTTTTCTTCAAATCTAGATCTAGAAGAGAGTAGGTTCTCTCTTAGCTGTGTAAGTACCCGATCTATATGGGTATCCATGCAAGATCAGCTTAGAACAGTCCTCTTTAATGTTGATCTTTCTTTTTTAAGAACAATCTTCCTGTGAATTTGAATGAAGTCTGGATCGCGATCAACTCTTTAATCCTTTTCTTGATCTTTTCTTCTCTTTTTCTTTTGCTCTTTTTTTTTTATTATGAAGCAATCAAGACCTGAAAATCAGCAAACAAGAGGATGCCCAAGCTCCTCTTGGGTGTGGAGATGTTGGATGCCCAATACCTTTGGGCATTGGAACCTTAGGGGAGAAGAGAGGGAGAAGAGAAAGGGGGCATGGAGAGCTCTTATGGGGGCATGGGCTGCAGAAAATCAGATCTAAGGAGCCTTAGGAAAGGCTTCTTTAAATAGGCAAAAGATTTGAATCATATTCAAAATTAAATAACCCCTTAATACAAGTCCTACTTGCATTAGGAATCCTTATTTCCTTAGTTATTTGACCCTTTTAGGAAACCCATTAGGCGCCAACTATTGGAGTCTTTGCACCCACTTTTGCACATGCTACATGGCACTTATGGGATGCTCCAGTCTGATCCCACACGCCCTCTTTTAAGTGGGCATGCTTAACTTGATCAAATCAAGTGGTGTCCCATCCAAATAATCAAGAAAATTGATTAAGGGTTTGATCCCTTAATCCATATGATCCAAAACCCTACGCACTCAATAATTAAAGCCCAATAAATCTAATTTATTTAGATTATTAGCAGATAGTTAACTTAAATTAATCTTATCAAATAAATAATTCAAATATAAAAAAAAAATTGGATCCAACTATATGCCAGCAAGGTTATCCTGAACCCAATAAGATTTTTCTAAATCCAATTGAGACTTCATAAGTTCAATTACTTATTCTAGATCTAATTTCTTTATTGTGAGATTCCATAGGTTTAATTCTATCTGGTAGTAAGATATGCAAAGATCTCTATCAAAGTATCATTAAAACTCTTTTAAATAGATCGAAACGATTCTACTCTAACTCATCAAAGATTGTTGATCCTGAGCAACCTTAGTGAGCTCTCATAATCCATTAGTGACACCTAACAGTATGTAATAGCAATCTAGTAGAACCGAAAAAGAATCTTAAGGTATAGTTAACATATGATTCAGTCCCTCTATCATGAGTTTCGACTAGATGGCAGGTTATGGATAAATCAACAAACCTCATCATCAGTCATATGTAGATTCGTTCAGCTCAAGTTCAATTGTGATCCTCATAAAAAAAATTTTCATCAATCACACTACCGTGGCTACAGACTCTCGGACTTAGCCTCTCGAATCTCATAGGACTACTCCTCTCTATCAAGGTCGATATATTTTATTTAGATGCGCACCCTACTTTTGTAGTGGATCAACTATCACCAACATCCACTACAAGATCTCAATGAGGTCGTGTTTATGTGTCAGACAAATTTCAGTAGTCTTACTGTGAGCAGTCATCCCATCATAGATCAAAGAATCACTCACACAACTACAACATTGAGACAATCATTGATGATCGATTAAAAATCTAAGTGATCTCTCATATGGTCACGCTCAGTACTAGTTGTTCTCTAATAACTACTCGCACTCGTCGCTTAATATCTCTATACTGGAGATTAGAGACTCATCTATTCTGAAAAAAATGATCTGTGTATCGGTCTATCCGAATCGATCATCATTCTCATGATGATACTATGATCGAAAGTATTTAGAAATTAATTATACATGCTTCTAATTCTTAATATCTTGAGAATATATATCAGAGTATTAATTCTATGGACGATTCAAGGACACATCAATCTTGAATGAAAAAAAAAACTTGCCCATTTATTGATCAAATCAATATATTAATTACAAAATTGTGTCTCAGAAGTATTATAGTGTATCAGTCAGATTGACTTCTAGGACATACATCTAACAACGATTGATATCAAATTTGGAGTAGAATTCTCTAAATCAGACATTATTGAAGTATTGGCCATTGTCGATGATATGGACTTAAGAAATTCTAAATCAACAAATAATAGACTTCCACACAAAACCTTGTGCATTTTCCTTCATGATCCAAGCTAAGAGCTCTGCCTCGATCCACTTTATAAAAGAGTCAACAGCGACGATAAGAAATTTTGTTTGCCTGATTGCTTGTGAGAAAGACCAAGAATGTCTTCCCCCCAATGGACAGCGGGCCAAGTAGCATTGATTGAGGATAGTTCCACAACTAATTGATGTTGGATGTTAGCATGCCTCTAACATTACTTGTATTTTTTGACAAATTGAGTAGCATCCTTCTGCAACATGAGCCAATAGTATCTTTACCTCAGTATTTTATATGTAAGGATCCAATCCCCTAAGTGGTCTCCATATACACCTTTATGGACTTCTCGAAGGGCATATTTAGTTTCAGTAAGTTGAAAATATTTCAGATACAAAATATTACTATTAAATATTCATAAAACCATTATTTCACAATAAATCATGAGTTTCATAATATCATTCACTTAATACTTAGTTTTTAGAAAAATATGAAGTCATTAATGTCAAACATCATTTTCATCCTTTATAAATTTTTAAGCATCAAATGTAAATCAATAATTAACAGCTAGTAAAGAGTTTCAGGGTTACTTGGCTCTTTCACCTTGAACTCTCAGAATTTAACTAGGTGAATCACTTGAACCTCTAAGGAGTATTGAATAACTTCAATGGTATTAAAACTTCAAGGGAGAGAAAAAGAAGGTGGTTGGTTGGGTAATGGTGCTTAGTGGCTCTTGGTAGATCTGATCTAAGCAACTTGATCAAAGGATCATAAAGTAAAAACACAATCAATATCCAAGATTAATTGACAAGGATCATTAATAGTGGGTTTCAAGAATACCCAGTAAGGGAGGGATGATGGTTCTAACGGCCCGTCGTATCACTACAGTCAATATGGGTCCATAGCAAAAGAGAGATGGGATCATTTGTTAGGACCCATGAATGAGGTGGAGAGAGAAAAATAGGTTGTTGAGATAGAAAAATAAGAGAGGGGCATAACTTCTCTCTCTTCTCTTTTCTTTTTATTGGGTGGATGAGCAGCCCTCTTCTCTCTCATTCTCTATCCCTATTTTTTTGGGGAGTAGAAAGCCCAAACATGAGAAGATTAGAATTTTCTAATTTCCCATTTGGGTCCTAAATAATGGACCTTTCTACTATTTCTATCAATCAAACTAGTCTAGATATTCTCATCCTAATCAGAATGCCTTGCATAAAGAACACCAAGCATTCTTTTCACATAAAATATGGAACTCCAGTTCGAAACTTAAGTGCTCCTTTTGTAGGGTTATAGATTTTTCATGAAGATTTTCATTAGTTATGTCTATATTGAAAAAAATATTTGTTTCAAAGAAATTCTTTGTGCACTGCATGCGGTACAATAAAATTGAAGTGAAGTACACCATCTAATCACATTAGACCACATAGTGCAGTTAATGATGAAACAGACATTGAATGCTGCTCGGCTTTTTCTTTCTCTAATTTTTAGTGATAAAAATATCTTTCCTTCTATAGAATAAAAAAATAATATTATTATTTTCTAATACTTTGTATGACTTTCTGTAAATATATAAGAGATCTTAAATAATATATATAATTTTTTATATTTTTATGACATCCTGAATAATATATATGACTTTCTATGAATATATATGATATTCTGAATAATATATATAGCTTTCTAATACCTTATATGACTTTTTATGAATATATATGATATTCTGAATGATATATATAATTTTTTATGAATATATATAATATCTTAAATAATATATATGACTTTTTAATATCTTATATAATTTTTTGTCAATATGTGTGACATTCTGAATAATATATGTAACTTTTTGTGAATATATATAATATCTTAAATAATATATATAACTTTCTGTATCTTTATATAACATTCTGTTGGTTATTATAACTAACAAAAACTTATATAAGACATCAGGAAGTCATATATATTATTTAGGATATCATATATATTGACAGAAAGTCATATAAGACATCATAAAGCTATATATATTATTTATGATGTCATATATATACATAGAAAGTCATATAAGGCATTAAGAAGTCATATATATTATTTAAGATATCATATATATTTATAAAAAATCATATATATTCTTCAGGATGTCATATATATTTATGAAAAGTCATATAAGATATTAGAAAGCTATATATATTGTTCAAGATGTTATATATATTTATAGGAAGTCATATATACTATTCATGATGTCATATATATTTACCAAAAATCATACAAGATATGAAGAAATCATATATATTATTTAGATTGTCATAAAAATACAGAAAGCCATATATATTATTTAAGATATCATATATATTTATAGGAAGTTATACAAGATATTAGGAAGTAATAACATTATTTTTTCTTTGTTCTATGAAAAAAAGGATATTTTCGTCCTTGAAAATTAGAGAAAAAAAGTTGAGCAGCATTAATGTCTGTCCCATCATTAACTGTGCTACGTGGTCCAATATGATTGGACTATGCACTCCACATCAATTTTGTTGCACTACACGTGGTGCACAAAAAAATACTCTTTTTTAATTAGAAGATAAATGTGACTTGAATTGTTCAAATGCTGACGTCACTAGTATAAGTAGAGGTTCTGTAATTCAATATTATAACTCATTATAGAAGGACAAATAGACTTAGATCCCACTTTTGCTATTTTTTTATATTTTTATTTTTTTAGAAAAAATAGAGTTGAGTGGATTGAAGAAATTTCTTCCTTCTTTTCAGTAAAATTAGAAGTAATATTGTTAACTAGCTTATTATAAAATTTGATCAATAATTAAATAATTTTTTGTATAAATAAAAATGCATGTATTTGCACAAGCCTTCCAAATAGATGGCCGATGAGGGTATGATTTGCAGGTTGGCAAATTTATAGCTGTCATCTGGTTTTGTACTAGTAAAAAGTTATTTATGAAATTGTATGTTTGTTATTCGATAACCTTCTATATAGATAGCGACATGGATACGATTTATAGGTTGGAAAATTTTCTGTCATCTAGTTTGATACTAATAAAAGGTTATCTATGGAATTCTGCGTGTTTTTAGATAATAGGAAGCAAACTTTCTGCATTTTTTTTTGGATATAACTATCTAATGGCATTAACAGCTCAGGGGATGCTAGGCCAGTTTCAGTTGATTGTCTTCCATGCATGTAGAGAATGAATGGAATAAAATGATACTCAAATATGAAATTCTATGCTAGGAAGATCCCAGGAGAGAAAGACTACTCCAATTGCCACTGCTGTGCAAAAGGTTCGTTTTCTAAATTTAATATATGCGGTTTTTCAACAAGAAAAAAAGTTTGCTTCATGAGGCCCTGGATCCAGATTTGCTGCCATCACGGGCAGCCATTTCTTTGAGCTCATGGTCCCAAATGCTGAGTTCCAAGCAATTTGGACTAGGGTTATTGATGTGCATGGCAGGTCCTATGAGCTGATCATTTGATCATTGAGAGTGATTCGGCGATAGTGATAACTTGAATCCAAGGATGTGTGAGGAGAGGTGCCACTCATTCTCTTCTTCAAGATATCGCAGTCTTGTTATTGGATGTACAGTACTGACCATCAGATATATTTTTTCGAAGATGGACATAATAGCGGACTAGATAGTTGCATTTGAAGCGGAGCACTCCAGAAATACTTTTTGATTGGATTTGAGTTTGGTCCTTTAATCTTTAGAAAATATTTTATTTTCTGGCCCTCCATATATATTCACAGAAAAATTATATGACTGATTCATTTTTATCAAAAGAATTAATTTTTTCTTTGTTGGACAAGGGAAGTATCAATTTTTCAAAACTTAATACTGTAGAGTAGGAAAAAGCTCTTACGCACTCCTCTCATCAATTGCCGAGGGACACCGAAAGTCTCTTAGCAAAGAAAAAATTGGGGTGGTGCTCACTGCTCAGAAAGCACAGCACCGTATATTATCGGCCTTCATGCTACCGTGTTGCGACCGGCACGTCATTTTCCAAACATGCGTCAACTCAACTAGCCATCACGAGAAATTATTGTCTGAACCAGGGAGTCATTTTCTTAACTAATACAAAAAAAAATTATTTATCTAAATAATTTAAATTTTAATTTATTTATAAATTTAATATAAAAATAAAAAAAAATATCATTTTGAATGACGTTTTATCAAAGTCACGTCACTTCCATTTTCTAAGTAGACATCGTTCAAAAAAAAAATAAAAAAATATAATTTTTAAATGACGTCTTTAAAAACACCATTCAAAATGGTGTTTTCTAATTTTTTCTTCTAAATAAAAAAAATAAAAAAAATAAAATTTATAATTTTAAATTTATAAATAAATAAAAATTTTAATTTTGAATGAATTGTAAAATATAAAAATTTAAATTTTCAATTCAAATAAAAAAGATAATTTTAAATTATTTTTTTCAAATTATTTTTTTAAAAAAATATCTAAATAAAAATCTTAAAAATTTAAAAAATTAAAAATATCATAGAAAAAGAAAAATTGAGAAAGAAATACGAAAAAAATAAAAATTATAATTTTGAATTTAAATAAATTAAAAATTTAATTAAAAATTATAAATTTAAAATTTAAAAAAATAAAAATTTTAACTTTAATTTAAATAAAAAATATAATTTCAAATTATTTTTTCCTTTTCAAATTATTTTTTAAAAAAATATCTGAAGAAAAGAAAAAAATTGGTATAAAAAATAAAAAAAACCATAAAAAAAGAAAAAAGGGAAAAGAATAGAATTGAAAAAAATAGGAATTGTATTTCTAATTCAAAAATAAAATTTATAATTTTGAATTTTAAGAAATAAAAACTTTAATTATAATTCAAATAAAAAATATCATTTTAAATAACTAAATTAATTTAAATTTAATTTTTAAAAAATATTCTAAATAAAGGAAGAAAATACCTAAAAAAATGCCAAAAAGAGAAAAAAGCAAAAAATGAGAAAAAAATATAAATTTAAAATTTAAAATTTGAAAAATAAAAATTTTAATTTTAGTTCAAATGAAATAGATAAATTCAAATTATTTTCTCTTTTTAAAATTTTTTCTTAAAAAAATATTTCAAAGAAAATCTTAAAAAATTAAAAAAATAAAATATACCATAAAAAAAGAAAAGATGAGAAACAAATGGTAAAAAAAATATAAAGTATAATTTTGAATTTTTAAAAAAAATTAATTTTAATTCAAATAAAAAATATCATTTCAAATTACTTTCTCCATTTAAAATTAATTTTTTTAAAAAAATCAAAAAAATAATAAATTAAAAAAATAAAAAGTACCATAAAGAAGTCATAAATTTAAAAAAATAAAAAAAATTAAAATTAAAATTTTAAATTTAAAAAAATAAAATTTTTAATATTAATTAAAATAAAAAATATAATTCAAATAAGAAACATCATTTGAAATTACTTTTTCTATTTAAAATTAATTAATTTTTTTTCTCATACCACACTATATGTACCTGTTCGTGCCTGTATCAGATCGAGATGTACCAGTATGATCCGATTCATCTCATAATTAAATTATTCGATATATTATTATTATTTATGTTATAATTTTTATAGTCCTTTTATCATAACTTTTTCTCTCCTAATGTTCTAAGACACATTCGAGTATGTGTATCCATATGCACAAAGCATAATATCCGATCACTTGAAATTAAATAATATAAAATAAAATTAATATTTAATATTATTAAATAGAATAAAAATATCAAACGTATAAAAAATAGTATAATAAAAATTTAAAAAATACTAAGTACAAATCTAACAAAGACTAAGTCCCACAAGGACGTCGTGGTGTCCGTGGTCGCTTGGATCTTCTTAGGAAGGTCCTCACCGGCTGCTCCTACTCCTGCTGTGATGGCTCCTCCCCTATATCAGTGGAGGAGATCTGCTGATCATGCTGCTCAGGAATAACTGATGCTGTCGGATCTCTATGGACTGAGTGACCCGCTCAACCCTCTCATCTGGATACACGGATGGACCTGAAAAAAAAGTATCATACTCATGTGGCCAACTGGTATCCGGTGATGTCATCTGAGGGATGTAGGAAGAGAAGGCGCTGCCATCTGTGGATCAAAAGGCGGTGGCATCTGTGCAGCATCTAATGATGACATTTGCGGAATATGCGGTGATGGCATATGTGAAACATATGGTGACAGCGTATATCTCATATCTGGCGTCGGAGTCGCTCCATATCCAAGCGCATAGCTATATGGATCAACACCAATCGCCACCAATGTTCTGAAACTTGTTCTCTCTATCTCCCGCAGTATCCGAATCCGTTCGTCTTTATCAGTTGTAGATAAAGCATGACGAGCGTCCAACACAAGATCCAACATAGAATCAGTCTACAAAATAAAAATAAAATAGTCAGTATACTGTAAAATATAAAATAAAAATATAACACAAATAACATAAAGTAATTTTCGTAATCTTATCAAAAGACGCACAGTAGAACTCTCATCCTCGTATCCGGGAACTACATACCGAGGCTGTCCAATGACTCGCACCGTAATGCTAAAAAACCAAGCCATGTAGTCATCGGTATATGAACGACCTCTTAAAATAGGATCATCATAAACAATGTGATCTCGACGTGCATCCCAAATATCGATGTACTCTGTATGTCTGATACGCCAGTCAATACGAGCTCTCTCTCGTCGATCAATACGATGAAGTCCCGGGCTGGTATCAAATTGCTCTGGGATGCCCTGAATCTGACCAAACTGCCGCAGGACATGATCGGAAAGATGTCACTCTACCACATCAAAACAAATAAGTGGCACCCTAGCAATCCATATGTCGTGTCCAACTGTACACATCTACGGCAGTATAGCCAATATCTTATCTGTATATGACTCCCACAAAAATTGATAGAGTTAAAATAAAAAAAATTAGTAAGCTAAAATTTTAATAGATTATGAATACTGTAAAATAATATTTGTAAAAAATTTAAAATTTACCTGTCTATATGTATCAACTAATGTATCCAACTGGCACCTATAAATCTGTGCCACTCTCGTCGATATGTGATGAACGTTGAATGCAACGTTCCATCTGTTTCACAATCTACTCATGTTAAATAAATTTTATCGAATTTAAAACAGTAAGTTTCAAATAAAAAAAGTAATATTTTTATACCTATATCCCAATGGTCTGTCTAGTCTAAATGGAACATCAGGATCCTGCTACTTTGATGGCATCTCGAGCAACTGTCGTTGTAATGGACTGATAGTCGGCATACGCTCCCATACCCAAATCTGCAAATTTCAAAAAAATCATACATGATATACCCAATGTAAAATATAATTGAATATTAAAAATAAAAAATTTTAATTCACATATCTATAATAATACAAGATAACCATCAATCTCGCTCTGATCAGCATAAGAATCTCGATACATAGCTCTGTATAGGCAAGCTAGTACTGCACTGCCCCAACTGAGTCTACGAGAGAAGTCTAAATCCTCTAATAATAGCAAAAACATCAACTTCATCTTATTCGATGAAGTATCGGATAATAGGACACCACCTAATAATCATAGCACTTGACCCCTAACATACTGCTGCACCATCTCCTTTGGTACATCATCCGCAATATGAAAATGTTGATAACGATCATCCAAACACTCAATCCTAAGTCATGAATGATCGAAAAAGTATGCGTCGGGCTCAAATCCTAGCAATCGCAAGCACAAAGCCTGCCACTCTGGAATGGTAAACGTGGGATCAACTCCGGTAACTGGATCGCCATCAACTGGTAGTCCAGTAAGGATGCTGACATCTTGTAAAGTGATGGTCGCCTCACCAAATGGAAGATGAAATGTGTCTCTGGACGCCATCTCTCAAGCAAAGCAGTAATAAGACCAACGTCCATCTGTATACGACCAATCCGATATACTCTATAAAATCCAAGATATCGTAAATAATTTAGCACTCTATGTGGGATGTCCTCTATCCTCTAGAAGTCAGCATCGGATCATCGTAGACGAAGGTGTCTGGGCTCTTGCAATAAAATATAATAATTAGATAATGTATATGATTTTTCAAAAAAAAATTAAATAGTAAATAAGATTGGAATGCTTACACCGCCATCTAAAATAGTCTGTGATCGATGGTGCTCCTGCAATGTAAGAATACTGCTATCTCGAGGATCGGAATACCACGGATCGTAAGCCATAATACGCTAATGAATCTAAAATAACGATATTATTACAGGTGTATTAAAAAATAAGAAATATGATAGATATTCATTTTATAAGAAATATATTTTCAACACAATATTGTCACACAATACAACTAAAACACAAAATTCAATTCACCTCAGGATATTAAACACGTATATTCAAATACAATCTCATAGAAATACATAAAACAATGACGAAAATAAGTCTTCGGAGTCTTTAATTTTTTTCACTGCTTGAAGTTGATAACATGCCACGTCTAAGAAGACTATCCTAATCCCACGGAGTCTTCAGAGTTCTTTTCCCAAGTCTTCGAAGTTTTCGGAAAAGAAAATAAGTCTTCGGAGTCTTCAGAGCCTTTAAACACGTCTAAGAAGAAGACCACCCTAATCCCACGGTCGATAACACGCCACATTAACCCTTGTATTTCAATTCCTGGTCGAGCGTAATCCACCATGCACGCGCTCTCAGATTTGTGCTGGTCTATGTCCAGGCAACAATTTCCCGTCACGCCAGAAATGTATCGTGTCCGTCCAAGTTTCAACATTAGAAAATTTTCAATTCCGAGCGCATCTGCCCTCTTCAAATGACCAAGGCCCACCTGACCTCCATGGACAGCTCCATCGTTTTTCTACCACTCAAAAACAGAGCTTGGCAAGCCTCCTGCACTTCCCAAGCAATGGCTCTCTACAAGTCTAGTCCTCTCCAGATCTTAGTTCTCTTTCCGTTGTTATTTATCCCAATCCCCCTTACAAGCCCACTCTCTTTCAACTTCACTGGCAATAAACTGGACCAACCGAACTTAAGCTTCTCTGGCGACGCCTACTTTAACGGCAGCATCGTCCAACTCACCAAGAACCAGATGGGCGTTAACCTTGGCGGTAGCGTTGGAAGAGCCATATACTCTGAACCGGTGCTTCTCTGGGACAAAGCTTCAGGAACGCTTGCCAACTTCACAACAAATTTCATATTCACTATCAACAGCTTCGGAGAAAATGTAAGTGCCGATGGGCTTGCCTTTTTCCTCTCACCCTTCCCTTTTGAGGACCCATCGAATTCATCCGGTGGAACTCTTGGACTATTTAAAAATACTGGCCAGAATATAACGAAGAATAAGGTTGTAGCCGTTGAATTTGATAGTTTCATGAACCCTGAGTACAACGATTCGAGCAACAACCATGTGGGCTTCGACATTTGGTCGATTGTTTCCATCAAACATGTGGATTTGAATGCTAGCATCAGAGAGAATGTACAATTCATTGCATCCATTAGTTACGATGCTATAACTCAAAATCTGAGCGTCTTCCTCATGAGTAATGCTTCAAATCGTCGGAGGACTTGGGGCTTGTTTTATATTGTGGACCTGAGGAAGTACCTGCCTGAGAATGTAGCCATTGGTTTCTCAGCTTCCACCGGGATCTATTATGAGGAGCATAGCATCTATTCCTGGGATTTCATTTCCTCCAATTTGAGTTCTCAGGATCGTGCTCCCAGTCCTGGTCCTAGTCCAATTAATGAAACTTCTGAAGGAAAAAAGAAGAGTAAGATGAGATCAGCGGTGGGGCTTGCTGTTGGTATTGGGATCTTGCTATGTGGGTTGGGTTTAGTGTCGTTTGCAGTATGGCATAGGAGGGCTAATGGACGGATGGAAGAAGAAGAAGATATGGCTCTTGAATTGACTATCAATTATGCATTTGAGAGAGGTGGCGGCCCAAAGAAATTTTCTTATCGGGCACTCGCGATTGCAACCAGAAATTTCATTAAGGAGGCAAAGCTTGGGGAAGGAGGTTTTGGGGAGGTTTACATGGGAGTGTTGCATGATACGAATCAAGAAGTGGCAATCAAAAGGATTTCTAGAGATTCTAAGCAAGGGAAGAGGGAGTATATATCTGAAGTCACGATTATTAGCAGGCTGAGGCATCGCAATCTTGTGCAACTCATTGGCTATTGTCATGAAAGAGGTGATTTGTTACTTGTCTACGAGTACATGTCTAACAAAAGCCTTGATTACCATCTATACAGCGAGGAGAGATTGCTCACGTGGCCGGAGAGGTACGAGATTGCATTTGGCTTGGCTTCGGCACTACTCTATCTTCACGAAGAGTGGGAGCAGTGTGTGGTCCATAGAGACATCAAGCCAAGCAATGTGATGTTGGATTCAGGGTTCAATGCTAAGCTTGGTGATTTTGGGCTTGCAAGGCTTGTGGATCACGATAGTAACTTGCCAACAACGGTCATGGCTGGGACCCGGGGATACATGGCACCTGAATATGCTACTACAGGTAGGTAATATTATAATTCTAGCTGCACTTTGAAGGCTCTCTGAATGAATGTTTTTCTGATGACAATTATACATAGAGATGCTTCATTTGTGCTAGTAGAGCTGAATTGCTGATTGTAGCTGGGCCTAGACCAAGGAGAGCCCAAGGCAGCCCTATGGTCTAGGCCTCCTTCCATGTGCACGATCCATTATCAGCTCCACTACAAGATAGACCAATCACCGGTATCCCAATCGCATGAATAGCCATGTTTGATTTTAGCTCGCAAAAGAATCTAATAGTCCTATTTGTGGAGAATTTTTACCATTAATCTTCTTTCCCTATTCTATATCATAGTTGACTTGTTTAGTTGGGTCTACATTAATTATTTTAATTAGCTTGAAATTAATAATCATAAATATAAATTAATTTTTGTTAACTAAATATATCATACTATTTTACAGGAAAAGCTAGCAGAGAATCCGATGTATACAGCTTTGGAGTTGTTATACTAGAAATTGCATGTGGTAGAAAACCAATTGACATAAGAGAGAGGCAAGATAGGGTAAACTTGATAGAGTGGGTTTGGGAGCTTCATGAAAAAAAAATGTGTTTAACAGCAGCGGATAAAAAGTTAAAGGCAGAATTTGATGAAAAACAAATGGAGCGCTTCATGATTGTAGGGTTATGGTGTGCCCATCCTGATTATAATTTGAGACCATCAACGAGACAAGCAGTTAATGTTCTTAAATTTGATGCTTCACTACCTGATCTGCCACCAAGAATGCCGTAGCAATATATTTTCCTCCAGCAAATATTTCTACATCTCTGGATCATCATCATCATCTGGTGGACCTTCAATAAGTAGCCACTCTTCAAGCTCCAACTCAAACACATACAGAGGTTATTGTGAGTAAGAAACCGAAACAAGTTTTTAAGATTGAGCTGTTTTTTTTCCAGAAGGTTTGATATGTTATCCATGGGACATGCAAATTAATCTAATGTGTTTATCAGTAACATGGTAAGAAAATTGCTTCTCAATGCCATCATGTGCCCTTCCCAATGATTGTCTATAGCTGCCCATTGGTAAAGTAATTTTTGTTCTTGACAATTGACATTCCTAATTTTGTGATAGATTTTTACCCAATTTACTTCTCAAAATGGCTGTAGCATTATCTTGATTAATCTTTAACACTGTTGGCTGTGCTTAATGCAAAAGCGCTCTAAGGTCTATAATGTTAAATTAATCAATCATGTTAAGAAATTCTCTAACTTCTTCGTGAATATCACCATTTTGTAATGCACTTGATGTCACGTTGTTTATGATAATATTGGTTATGCAATGGATATTTCTTTTCCCCAAAGATATACCATACATAATTTCTATCATATATTTGGTTATCGATCATCGATTAGTTAAATCTTTAGCCAAAGATTTAGTTTCTAGAGGTATATTACACACTAAATGTTAAGAAATATAAGAAGTACAACATCACGGCCATCATTCAATTAGAAATATGAGAATGAGAGAGTGCAAGAGAGAGTGAGAGATGACGGGGCTCTGTGGGAAAGGGAAAGACGAAACATGGCATGGGAAGTGGTGCTGAAGGAAGGGAACTAGAGAGGAGAGGGCCAAGGGAACTTAGGCATGCGAGAGAGAGAGAGAGAGGAGAAGTGAGAGAGCGTGAGAAAGATCAAGATAGAGGGCAAAAGGGGCGCCATACGTGGAGTGGGAGGAAGAGGGAAGTGCAATGGAGACAGGTGGGTGGTAATGGGAAAAGAAGAAGGCAGGATGCCTGTCTTCTGGTAAGGGAGGGCATATGGTGCCCCCTCTGAGTTCCGCAATACGAGGTCACTGCTTCAGGGTGGGCCTTGTTGGGTTTTGGGCCAAGTATAAACCTGAGCCTCACATCCTCCCAACTTAATAAAATTTTATTCGCAAAATTTACATATTGAATTGTCAAATAATTAGCACGTACACATCCTAGCTCAACCATGGTCGTGGGCTTAGATATCATATCCCTCAATATTATTATTTCTAACCAATTTCAAAACAACTTTACTGTCATACTTCTACTGTCTACTGTGATTCAAATAACTCCTTTAGTCTCTCGATAATTTCTAGCCAAATAATTATTCTACGTTAAGAGTAAGAAAATCCAAATTTTCAATTTTTACAATGGAACTTATACAAAGTTTTGACTTCTTGCTCCTAACTTATCTCAAGCATACTCTACCATGATTAAACCTCTAGTCACCACATTCAAAACTATTACATGAACTAGTTACTATATTCTATTTAACACATTACATAGAACTGTTGCCATTTTCTAAACTGGATTATTAGAATCCTATGGTGCTGCATGCCTATTTATCCGGTAGAATTAGTATATAAATATGGCCCTCAGTGCATGGTCTTTCCCCTTCCATTGCTCCTAAGAAGATGTTTGAGCTATCTGCGCCTAATGCTTTATGGTTTCTGAACTAATTGAGACTCCTAAACATTTTGAGGGCACTCAACTATCTTATAGTCCTGTTGGCCATACTTAAAATAAGCTCCAAACACCCGCTTACGATTCTTGACCTTGTGGTCACGATCATACATAGCACATTTAAAACCATCTTTTTAATTATTCATTTCATAACTTTTTTTTTTTTTCCCGACAGAAACCATATGAATATTGAGAACCTTTTGTTGCTCGAAATTTCATAGATCCTCTGAAACTCTATTTGCGCTAACCATCGTGAGCCTCAAAATCTCTATCCCTTTTCTGTTTCTTCTCTTCTTTTATATTTGGGGTTTCCTTCCAACTAATTTCCATGTTATTAGCCTTGTCTACTATATCATCATAATTTGTTGAGTGCATTATAATAAGACCCCTTCGAATATATGGTTTCAATCCATCCTCAAACCTTCTAATCCTGGACTCATCATCCGCAACCAGGGTAAGAGTGAACCGGGACAATTTGTTAAATTCAGCCTCATATTCATCCACAATCATTCCTCAATATGATAAATTAAAAAATTTTCTTTCCAATTTTCTTAGCTGGCTAGAAGGGAAATACTCGGAATAGAAGGCGGGGTGAAACTTTTGCCAAGTAACTTGCCTGTAGCCACGAGTCATTATATGCACCATAGACTGCCACCAACGATGAGCTTTATCATGAAGCATAAAAACCGTAAATCTAACCTTTTCCTCGTTGGTGCACTCTCTTGCTTTACAGGCTTTTTCTATCTCATCAATCCTACCCTCAATCTCATGGGGGTTCTCAAAAGCTGGAGGAGCCATCTTCCTAAACTTTACTATACTCCTATGCTCAACTGGACTAGGATTACATTACACTAGTTGTAGGAACTACTAAGGTAGCTCTCTCTGTTGATGCACCAACCCCACAACTTTCAAAATTAATTCAAGCATTCAATCCTAATGCCAAGCTAAGTTCCCCAATGGAAGTACTAGCTGATCCAGGATTGGCTGATTTATAGCTGGCTAATCCACCACCGCTTTTTGTTGAATATTAGGATTCGTATTCTAATTCAAATGCTCTTGATCCCGTGGGTTCTCAACAATCGATTTATAAGAAATTTTGTCCCGAAAACCTCCTATCAAGTCACTTCCTCTTCGACTACGAGTTCAGCAGGGCTGCATTCTTGATTTCAATAAAAATAAAACATACATCACAATAAAATTCAAACAAAATAATATAAAATTATCAACAAGAAATCGTACACAAATAGAGACACCTCATAACCTAATTTCTATCCAACTCTCAACCTTAATGATTAGTCCTAAGGATCCTATAAGCTAAACTCTCATACTGCTTCTCTTGTCTCAACCAATCTTATACCACTATTCTTGTCTTAACTAATTAAAATCTCCAGTGTTCTTAAGCCGAAGCTTCGATACCATTAAATCTATCATATCCCAAACAGAGTGCATAATAAATGTTGTATGCTTACAAGATGAACCAAACGAACTATCTGAGTAACAAATCTAATCATTCCATGATAATTTTAAATCAATAACAAAACAATCTTGATCCTAAAAAATTAAGATCTTACAAAAGCTCCAAAAAATCTAGCATGCTTTCCCAAATCTAGAATTTGAGCAACAAAGAAAAAGAATAATAATGAGCTGCCGGCCCAAAAAGCAACATAACACTTTAAAGTAGGTCCAAGCATGTTAATAGATAATAAATCAAATATAATATTATTGACTAAGCAAAATTTCATTCTTATGAAATTCTAGAGAATAATATTTTTTCTTTTCAAAATTATATTTTTTTAGAAACTAATACTAGATCCAACATTTGACATAGGTACTTAACCTAATAGCATAGGTTAGATAATAGATAAGGGTGCCCAAATACTGCTATGCTAATCAATGACGGTACGGTGTTGAATCTAGTTTCTCATATTATAAGTCGATAGGATCAATATATAATCCTTACATGCAGGGCCATAATAAATCATAGCTATACTAAATAATATAAAAATATTTTCATAAGTTATCTAGTCAAATTTTTCAAACCATTATTCAAAACAAATTATATATCCAACTTAACTTATTTATGAGAACATTAAATAGTTATTTAATTCTAATACCATTTTTAGAGACCAAAAGTAACATTATTGATAATTTAATAAAACAGATGCAAGAGTCATCAAAACTATTTTAAAAAAATTAAGAAGCATTAAGTCACTTAGCTTATGGATGTCAATAATCAGATAATTTAATCACCTTATTAGGATTCTTCGAAGCTAATAGTCTAAAATCACACATCTATATCCAATCAATGATATGCTAATATTTTAAACTTTATCACATCTTAACTTGACAGCCCTAGCCAAGCATGTGATAGACAACCGCATACCTTTAGGGTTTAAGCCCATACGATATGCATGGCTTGTCATCTCATTTATACATATTCCCATCATTCCAAACTTAGATAGTGGTACAAAAAAATAAATCTTCTAATACATTTATATGATAAAATAGTTCACAAACACTAATAAGGATGAATATACAAAGTTCAAAACAAATTTTATTTCTATCCAAAATTAAGCAAATGATATCTAAAATCCTACGCTCCTCACTACTCACACCAAGTCTCATTTGCTCTTTTGGATCAAGAAAAAAAATAAAAAATAGGAGGGTTAGCTTATAGACTCAATAAATCTCTATTATCTTTGAGAGATTAAGCATAATTTAAATTTTATTTCAATCATACTAATTTGACAAGAATAAGATATATGTACCAATATATTTCTTTTTCAAAACATGCCATTCATAATTATAAAATATAAAAATATCTCTCTCAATCTTTGATGACTATGACCACAATTAGCTCCATGATAAAGCTCAAAAGAGACTAGCCCCTATTGCCCAGAAAGATAGCAATCTAAGAGGAGGGGTGAATTGAATTTTTTAAAAATTTCAAACAAATCTTAAATCTAAATAAGTATGTGTTTCAAATTAAGCTAATTTAAGTGACTGTGGGTTATATGCAATTATATTGCAATGGAATTAAAGTAATAAAAGTAAAGTAAGAATGTAAAGCAAGAAGTAAAATAAGTAAGTCAATCATAAAAGGTATAATACAAATACAACCAAATTTGTAGTAGTTCGGTGCAATCTCATACCTACGTCTATCCTCCAAAATGTCTCTAAAAATTTAACTATAATCTCTTTGGTTATAGCATATTTGTTTTATCCAGAATCACAAATAAATCTAGTTAGTTTTTTCAAATCACTAACCAAAATCATAGATTGATTATTTTTCGAATTTATAATCAATCCAGTTAGTTTTACAGGCTCACCAACTAAAGTCTATAATGTCCAATTTTTGAATTAGATGGGTCTAAATCGCAAGTTTCTTTCTCCCAAAAAAAATTATAAAGAAAATAAAATATAATAACAAAAATTTCAGCACAAAGTAAAAATAGAAAATTAAACTCTTTGAAGTATGAAGAAGATGCTAAAGGATTGCTCTTTTGTAGCTTTGTCTTCTCTTTATGAATGCTTGAGAGGATTTGGAAATGATGAAGAATATCACTCTTGAAAGCCCTATGAATTCTATATTTAATTTCTCTCTTTTTTCCTTTGTTAAGTATATTCAATGATGCTCTTATCAATTTGATGTTTCACTCTTTAATTCCCTTAATCTTACTTTCCAAATGATTCTCTAGCTTTTAATAGGCTTGAAAGTTGCTAGAGAACAAGTTTGGACCATTGGAAGGCTTGGAATAGTCGTTAGAAGTAAAAAGTAACCGTTAAAAGTAGTACAAAAAACTAGTTGTTAGTACAGTCTGTCTTAGGATTAACTCCATTTTCTCAAGGGTCAACTCCAATTATCTTAGGGTCGACTCTAGCTCTTCAGAAGTCAACTCAAATTGCAGTCTTGAAAATATAATTTTCTGTCTTCTCTAAGAGAGTCGGCTCATCCTGTGCGTCAGTCGACTCGAGCATATGCCAGTCTCTTCCAACATGTCAGAGTCGACTTTCTTTTTTGGGGTCAACTTTTGAACTGCCTAAACTTGATTTTTCTTCTGTTTTAAGTCCATTTCATTATAGGGATTGGCTCCTAACCTCTCGGGGTCGACTCCACTAAGTCTGAAATTTAAAAAATTATCTTTAAAAATCTTGACTTAGCTTCTTTTAGGAGATCTTTTTCATAGATTAATTCTTCAATTTAAGTATCTAAAAAATTCTACATTCATCTTTGAAATGCATGATTACTACCATAATTATTTAATATTTTATTACCATCAAAATCAATCATAGGGTCAATAATCTTTTCTTTTTCGATGATGATAAAACTTTATGCACAATAAAACATAATGTGTTTCAATTAATTTTACCATTATAATCATGAAGTGAATAAATAAATACTTCAATATATGAAAGTTTCAACTCATCTTCAATTCATCATAAATTTATATGCTCAAGCATTTTATACATGATATTCAAGAAGGCATACATCCACAATATATACTCAATATATATGATTATTTCAGGCATAATTTTTTTAATGTATTTAAATTAAACATTGATGCATTTGAGAAATATCAAAACTCAAGCATATACTCAACACAACATCATCTCTCCCTTTTTGATAGCATCAAAAAGTTGAAGGAATTAGGATCTAGAAAATATCAACAAAATCAACTCAAGTCAAATATACACACATTCAATTTTTTAAAATAGATTTGAGTTGTCCTGCTTTCAAAATTAGCTTAAGTTCAACCATCAAATTCAGATTTTATAACTTTACTTTTTCTTTAAACATAATATATTTAAAAACAATTCCTCCCATTTCAAATTTTAACTTGAATTCAAATTTCATAATTTTTTCCCTTTTTGAATTCTATTTATGAATAATATAGATTTAAAAACTTTTCTCCCTCTTTTTGAATGATTTAGATGAAAAGAGCGAGTTCTTAAATTCAGTTAGAGAATTGCTTGGAACAATAAAAATATAAGAGAGATAGAACTTTTTGAAACTAAAGATTTTGAATAGATGATTGATCACTATCGTGGTTGGTCAAAATTAAATCATGAACTTACTACTATGTAGATAGTGCAAGTCAGGTTTATATTCACGAGGATTGTGAGCTGAGTTGCATTTCAGTAATTAAGAATAGATTAGAGAAAGAATAGATACTGATTGATTGATTAGAATATTATTAGAATAATGAATGAGCAATGGTAAAGTAAAATAGAGCACTAATAAAAGATTAATTCAAGTATGAGACAAAGATCTCAAGATTTCAACGATTTTCCTGTTAGACAGTTGGTACCCTTCCAATATGTAAATAATTAATATGTAACCAACCAAGATATAGCCTATCTGGGGAGAGCATGGCTCATACCTGTTGGATCATGGCCCATCTCTTTGGAGTATAGGTTAGTCAAGATTATGTATACAAAATAAAAGGAATCGTGTTTAAAAATAAGCTATCTCAAGAGCATGAACTGTATCTGTAGATCACGACTTGTCCAAGAAGTTGTAGGCTATTCTAGACTGTGATCTTATACAAAATAAATAAAAGACATACACAGATATGAAGAAATAAAACCAAGTCTTCTATTGCATATAAAGAAGAAGGTACAAAAGATAAAGAAAAAAAAGAACACTACCGTTACAAGCATTACAGTGATTTTTCGAGAAGATGGAGGACTAGCCAACTATGGAGCTTCTTCTTGCTGACATCCTAAGGCTGAGGGGGCACTTGGGCAATAGCTAGAAGGAGGATGAAAGTGGAGGAAAGGGAGATGATGATGCAGAGAAGAAAGAGTTAGGGTTTCTAGATGGAAGAAGATGGGAAATGGAAGGTTTATGGCGTGAAGGCCTTTGTGGAGGTTTGGAGAGGGGATAGAGAGAAGGGGTTTTGGCATGGAGAAGTAGAGGGCTATAGTGGTGTGGAGGCTAGCTAGGGCTTGGAGGAGAACTTCCCTTCCCTCCTCCTTTTATAGACCTTTTTCAAGAGCCTTGCGTATCTTGAATTCCTCTCCTTTCATCTTTGTCCTTGCCACCCCAAATCAAATCCTTTAACTCTAAATTGTGCCACCCCCCTTATTGCCTTGGTATCCTTCCTTCTTCAGCCCTCCTGGGTCCACAAGATCTTGCAAACTAGGTAGGTTTTAGCCACCCAAATAGAGGTCCCCTAGGCACCTTAGACTCTTCCTTTTGTGTCACTCCATACTTGCTCCTTTTGCCCATGCATGTGGATTCAATTTGAACTATTGTTGGCTGCCCTTGATCCCCTTCCAAGATAGCTCCTTGTTGCCCAAAAATGGTTGCCAAATTAGATCTCTACACCAAGAAAAGCTAGGTAGAATCCATGTGTGTCAGATGTTTCTTGTTGTATCCAACACTGTTACCAACTTTAATTGCTTGTACCCACCTCATCTGAAATCCAATTTAAATTTTGCCAATTATGTTCCTTAATTACTCCTCTCATGATTCTTTAGGATCTAGTTTTGCCAAATTTGGAGCCTTGTAGCCTACCTTTCAAGGGTCCTCATGCCAAGGTGTTCAAGAGCAAGTGTGGCCGGCTAAATGAGAGAGATTAATTGCTCAATTTAATTCTTGCACCCCTGGTTTCTTCTCTAGGCTGATGGTGCCAACAAGGAGGAGATGTGAGGTCCATTGATTACTTGATTAGGCTCTTTTGGTATGAGATGTAGTCTAATTTCGATGAAAGGCCTTGATGCCTCCGAATGGCTTCCCCGTTGAACTGGACTTAATCACTTTTAATTGATTTAAACCTTGAGATATGATTAAGTCCAATTAAGTGTGACCTAACTCAATTACTTATAATTGGCATAACACATATCATAATTAAGATCAATTAATCACATATTAAGCTAATTAATATGTCAATTTATTAGATTGATCACATCTCCCAACTAAGCTTTTGCTAGCTCATTCTCGAGTAAAATAGATAAATCAGCAGTGTGTACTGACTTATCCTTGAATTAAAAGTTATCCTAGATATTTCTAAAGATAGCTGATACTTAGCCAGACTATTAAATAGATATTTTATTGGATTACTAATTTAACTCAATTAGTGGTTGAGTATTAGCCATAGAAATTTTTGAAGATTTTCTTTCATCAACTCCCCACTCTACTCTTTAAGTCTCTAACTTGATGTGAGCTGGATTTATTATCTTCTTACAATTTAGTTCTCTTATTATTTACTATTTTTATCTCTTTTTTTTTTTTTAAATAGAGTCTAATGCAATATCTTAGTCTCTTAAGCCTTCTAGCTGACCCTTATAGCAAGCTTTTAGTCAATGACTTTCAAATCAGTTGGCTTTAAGGTATTAGGTGTAGAACATCCTTCGAGCTTACTAACTCGAGTTTAAAAAAAGCTATAAGATAAGACTGACTCTATAATAGGTCTCTTGGCATCCCCACCTTTTGATATGAACCATAATACTTACTTAAGAGAGGGGGCCCGATTATTTAGTGAGACAATGCTAAATTTTTTTTTTTTGAAGATTCTAAGGGGGACTTTTGCATAACTCGACCTTTCCACCCATTCTTCCGTAAAGTAGATTCTTCATTAAGATAGATAGGAAGAGGGTTCTGAAATCACTCTAAAATTTGATTTGGTCTAAACCCTACCATTCATTGGATTTTCTTAATAATTTATCCCTCAATATCTTTAAAATTATCTAAATCGTTAATCACTCATGGATAAGGGTGTCTAATTAACTTCAAATTGAGATAAATTTTGGATAAATAAAATTAATTATTTTTGACCATACTTGAGGACTTAATTAAATTAATTATCCCCCCCTCTCCAACTTAATTTCTATTGTCTCCAATGGAAGAAGAGAGAAACTACAATAAAATGCAACAAAGAAGGATGCCACCTGAACTGGATGTGCTTGTTGTTATAGAAAGGCCTTTCATTTTACTCCATCTGGCCTTGAAGGATGTTGATAATGTACTCTCCCTAACTTGTCTAGTCATCCTTATTAAGCTTCAATAAAGTAAAAAGAATTGGGTAATCGAAAAGACATGCAAACACTAGGTTGCCTCCCAATAAGCCCTAAGTTTAAAATTTTCTGTCAGACTATATTGATTTTCAAGATGATTCATAGACTGAATCTACCAGATCCATGATTTAATTTGTTCTCCATCACTGATCCCCTCCACACTGGGCTTTAGTCGCTGGCTGTTCACCTTAAAATTGTTTTCCTATTTCGGATCTCTGAGTTCTATGACTCCATGAGGATATACCTAGGTCACGATAAAGGATCCATCCCATCATGAGTAAAGTTTTTTAGGAAAAAGATGCAACATAAAATTGAAGAGCCACACTTTTTGATTGGGCGCGAATATTTTTCATGCAATGAATTTATAGTAGTAGGCTTTAGTTTGAGCCTTATAAATTCTAGCACTCTTATATGATTCATTGTGCAGTTCTTCTAGTTGATTCAGCTGAAGTCTCTTATTAAAATGCATATTTTTTATGTCAAAGTTAAATTGCAATATGGCCTCAAATGTGCGGTGTTTCAATTCGACCTACAGATGACAAGCTTTTCTGATTACAAGTCGGTAAGGAAACATCCCTATGGAGGTTTTAAACTATTAAGAAATATGTTCTAAAGCCAATCATTTAGATAATTGTGCTCTTTTTAATCTGTATATGAATTATGAATGAATAAAAATTATTTTAGCATTTTTCTCACTTGGTGTACATCTTTCTTATTAGAACTCTTGTATTATGATGAAATCCTTAGAACTATATATGATCGATAAAAAAAGATTTATCGAATAGTTCTTAAATATATTTGCGATCAAATGATATGTCATTAAGGGATGATGATGTTTATCGAATGTAGATCATTGTGTGTCATATAGGTTGGTTGTCCTCATAACCAAGAAGTGTGGAGACACTGGTATGACATACAGATGAAATGTAGGAGTACATCGTTACTGAACAAGTGACTCACCTATGGAGCGTTCTGCTGTCAAGAGCAGCCCACGAAGCATATAGGCATAAGTATCTCTCAAATCTGAGATCACCATAGTAACTTACAAGCAACTCATTGTACTTCGGTACCGATTACCTGCATTTCTAATGTAGTCACGGAAAGCTACTATACTCCATAAAATTCAAGATATCGTAAATAATTTAGCACTTTATGTGGGATGTCCTCTGTC
Organism: Elaeis guineensis; assembly: GCF_000442705.2. Taxonomy (NCBI): domain Eukaryota; kingdom Viridiplantae; phylum Streptophyta; class Magnoliopsida; order Arecales; family Arecaceae; genus Elaeis; species Elaeis guineensis. The sequence continues at coordinate 20,057,271 of NC_025993.2, read as the reverse complement.
CTCCAGAAGTCAGCATCGGATCGTCGTAGATGAAGGTGTCTGGGCTCCTGCAATAAAATATAATAATTAGATAATGTATATGACTTTTCAAAAAAAAAAAAAAATAGTAAATAGGATTGGAATGCTTACGCCGCTATCTAAAATAGTCTGTGATTGATGGTGCTCCTGCAATGTAAGAATGCTGCTGTCTCGAGAACCGGAATGCCGCGGATCATAAGCCATAATACGCTAACGAATCTAAAATAATGATATTATCACAGATGTATTAAAAAATAAGAAATATGATAGACATTTATTTTATGAGAAATATATTTTCAATACAATATTGCCACACAATACAACTAAAACACAAAATTCAGTTCATCTCAGGATATTAAACACGTATATTCAAAAACAATCTCACAGAAATACATAAAACAATGACGAAAATAAGTCTTCGGAGCCTTTAATTTCTTCCACTGTTTGAAGTTGATAACACGCCACGTCTAAGAAGACCACCTTAATCCCACGGAGTCTTCGGAGTTCTTTTTCTAAGTCTTCGGAGTCTTCGGAGTTCTTTTTCTAAGTCTTCGGAGCCTTTAAACACGTCTAAGAAGAAGACCACCCTAATCCCACGGTCCATAACACGCCACATTAACCCTTGTATTTCAATTCCTGATTGAGCGTAATCCACCATGCACGCGCTCTCAGATTTGTGCTGGTCTATGTCCAGGCAACAATTTCCCGTCACGCCAGAAACGTATCGTGTCCGTCCAAGTTTCAACATTAGAAAATTTTCAATTCCGAGCGCATCTGCCCTCTTCAAATGACCAAGGCCCAACTGACCTCCATGGACAGCTCCATCGTTTTTCTACCACTCAAAAATCTAGCTTGGCAAGCTTCCTACACATCTCAAGCAATGGCTCCCTGCAACTCTAGATCCCTCCACATCCCAGTTCTCCTCTTTCCGTTGTTATCTGTACTAATCCCCCATGCAAGCCCTCTATCGTTCAACTTCACTGGCGATGAACTGGACAAATCGAACTTAAACTTCTCTGGTAACGCCCACTTTGATGCCGGGCTCCAACTGACCAATAACCAGGTGAACACTAACCTTTACCACAGCATCGGAAGCGCCACATATTATAAACCGGTCTCTCTCTGGGACAAAGCTTCAGGAACGGTTGCCAACTTCACAACAAATTTCAGATTTGCAATCAACGGCTTTGGCCAAAACGTAAGTGCCGATGGGCTTGCTTTCTTCCTCTCACCCTTCCCTTTTGAGGCTCCATCAAATTCATCTGGTGTAGGTCTTGGACTATTTACAAATAATGATTTCGTAGGACAGCCGAATACGGGGGTCGTGGCTGTCGAATTTGATAGCTTCAAAAACCCTTTGACCAACGATATAAGCGCTAACCATGTGGGCATCGACATCGGTTCCATCAATTCCACAGCACAAGTGGACTTGAATGCTAGCATCAGAGAGAATGGGTCATTCATTGCATCCATTAGTTACAATTCTGTTACTCAAAATTTGAGCGTCTTCCTCAGGAATGATTCAAATCCTCCAAGGAATTGGAGCCTGTTTTATGTTGCGAATTTGAGCAAATTGCTGCCTGAGAATGTAGCCATTGGTTTTTCAGCTGCCACTGGGGCCCGTTACGAGACGCATACCATCTATTCCTGGGATTTCAACTCCTCCGATTTAAGTTCTCAATATCTTGCTCCCGGTCCTGCATCTAGTCCGAGTATTGGATTCTTTGAAGCCAAGCACAAGAGTAAGATGAGATTGGTGGTGAAGCTTGCTATTGGTATTGGGATCTTGCTATGTGTGTTGGGTTTAGTGCTGTTTGTAGTATGGCATAAGAGGGCTAATGGTGGAATGGAAGAAGAAGAAGAGATGGCTCTTGAGTTGTCCATCCATAATGCATTTAAGCGAGGTGGCGGCCCTAAGAAATTTTCTTATAGGGCACTCGCGATTGCAACCAGAAATTTTGTTAAGGAGGCAAAGCTTGGGGAAGGAGGTTTTGGGGAGGTTTACATGGGAGTGTTGCATGATACGGAGCAAGAAGTGGCAATCAAAAGGATTTCTAGAGATTCTAAGCAAGGGAAGAGGGAGTATATATCTGAAGTCACGATTATTAGCAGGCTGAGGCATCGCAATCTTGTGCAACTCATTGGCTATTGTCATGAAAGAGGTGATTTGTTACTTGTCTACGAGTACATGTCTAACAAAAGCCTTGATTACCATCTATACAGCGAGGAGAGATTGCTCACGTGGCCGGAGAGGTACGAGATTGCATTTGGCTTGGCTTCGGCACTACTCTATCTTCACGAAGAGTGGGAGCAGTGTGTGGTCCATAGAGACATCAAGCCAAGCAATGTGATGTTGGATTCAGGATTCAATGCTAAGCTTGGTGATTTTGGGCTTGCAAGGCTTGTGGATCACGATAGTAACTTGCCAACAACGGTCATGGCTGGGACCCGGGGATACATGGCACCTGAATATGCTACTACAGGTAGGTAATATTATAATTCTAGCTGCACTTTGAAGGCTCTCTGAATGAATGTTTTTCTGATGACAATTATACATAGAGATGCTTCATTTGTGCTAGTAGAGCTGAATTGCTGATTGTAGCTGGGCCTAGACCAAGGAGAGCCCAAGGCAGCCCTATGGTCTAGGCCTCCTTCCATGTGCACGATCCATTATCAGCTCCACTACAAGATAGACCAATCACCGGTATCCCAATCGCATGAATAGCCATGTTTGATTTTAGCTCGCAAAAGAATCTAATAGTCCTATTTGTGGAGAATTTTTACCATTAATCTTCTTTCCCTATTCTATTTGACGAAAACATGCATGTTAAACTCAGCTGAACTTTTGTATTGTTACTGATGTTCATTAGGCATATATAAATTCCTACTGACAAATTTATGCCCAAAAAAATTATGTTACGGAATTTTCCTAAGTCAAGCTTGTCTAACCTAGCAGTCAATTGGTCCAGCCTATAGGAAAGGCCATTGATTAAGCAAACTGAATATCCACCCTCAAGGCCGACTCCAACAATCATTGTATCCATAAACCCAAGCTAGCCTGCCTCAATAGGAACACAATCATAACAATGTCAAGTCTATATCATAGTTGACTTGTTTAGTTGGGTCTACATTAATTATTTTAATTAGCTTGAAATTAATAATCATAAATATAAATTAATTTTTGTTAACTAAATGTATCATACTATTTTACAGGAAAAGCTAGCAGAGAATCCGATGTATACGGCTTTGGAGTTGTTATACTAGAAATTGCATGTGGTAGAAAACCAATTGACATAAGAGAGGAGCAAGATAGGGTGAACTTGATAGAGTGGGTTTGGGAGCTTCATGAAAAAAAAATGTGTTTAACAGCAGCGGATAAAAAGTTAAAGACAGAATTTGATGAAAAACAAATGGAGCGCTTCATGATTGTAGGGTTATGGTGTGCCCATCCTGATTATAATTTGAGACCATCAATGAGACAAGTAGTTAATGTTCTTAAATTTGATGCTTCACTACCTGATCTGCCACCAAGAATGTCGTAGCAGTATATTTTCCTCCAGCAAATATTTCTACATCTCTGGATCATCATCATCATCTGGTGGACCTTCAATAAGTAGCCACTCTTCAAGCTCCAACTCAAACACATACAGAGGTTATTGTGAGTAAGAAACCGAAACAAGTTTTTAAGATTGAGCTGTTTTATTTTCCAGAAGGTTTGATATGTTATCCATGGGACATGCAAATTAATCTAATGTGTTTATCAGTAACATGGTAAAGAAATTGCTTCTCAATGCCATCATGTGCCCTTCCCCATGATTGTCTATAGCTGCCCATTGGTAAAGTAATTTTTGTTCTTGACAATTGACATTCCTAATTTTGTGATAGATTTTTACCCAATTTACTTTTCAATATGGCTGTAGCATTATCTTGATTAATCTTTAACACTGTTGGCTGTGCTTAATGCAAAAGCGCTCTAAGGTCTATAATGTTAAATTAATCAATCATGTTAAGAAATTCTCTAACTTCTTCGTGAATATCACTATTTTGTAATGCACTTGATGTCATGTTGTTTATGATAATATTGGTTATGCAATGGATATTTCTTTTCCCCAAAGATATACCATACATAATTTCTATCATATATTTGGTTATCGATCATCGATTAGTTAAATCTTTAGCCAAAGATTTAGTTTCTAGAGGTATATTACACACTAAATGTTAAGAAATATAAGAAGTACAACATCACGGCCATCATTCAATTAGAAATATGAGAATGAGAGAGTGCAAGAGAGAGTGAGAGATGACGGGGCTCTGTGGGAAAGGGAAAGACGAAACATGGCATGGGAAGTGGTGCTGAAGGAAGGGAACTAGAGAGGAGAGGGCCAAGGGAACTTAGGCATGCGAGAGAGAGAGAGAGAGGAGAAGTGAGAGAGCGTGAGAAAGATCAAGATAGAGGGCAAAAGGGGCGCCATACGTGGAGTGGGAGGAAGAGGGAAGTGCAATGGAGACAGGTGGGTGGTAATGGGAAAAGAAGAAGGCAGGGTGCCTGTCTTCTGGTAAGGGAGGGCATATGGTGCCCCCTCTGAGTTCCGCAATACGAGGTCACTGCTTCAGGGTGGGCCTTGTTGGGTTTTGGGCCAAGTATAAACCTGAGCCTCACATCCTCCCAACTTAATAAAATTTTATTCGCAAAATTTACATATTGAATTGTCAAATAATTAGCACGTACACATCCTAGCTCAACCATGGTCGTGGGCTTAGATATCATATCCCTCAATATTATTATTTCTAACCAATTTCAAAACAACCTTACTGTCATACTTCTACTGTCTACTGTGATTCAAATAACTCCTTTTGTCTCTCGATAATTTCTAGCCAAATAATTATTCTACGTTAAGAGTAAGAAAATCCAAATTTTCAATTTTTACAATGGAACTTATACAAAGTTTTGACTTCTTGCTCCTAACTTATCTCAAGCATACTCTACCATGATTAAACCTCTAGTCACCACATTCAAAACTATTACATGAACTAGTTACTATATTCTATTTAACACATTATATAGAACTGTTGCCATTTTCTAAACTGGATTATTAGAATCCTATGGTGCTGCATGCCTATTTATCCGGTAGAATTAGTATATAAATATGGCCCTCAGTGCATGGTCTTTCCCCTTCCATTGCTCCTAAGAAGATGTTTGAGCTATCTGCGCCTAATGCTTTATGGTTTCTGAACTAATTGAGACTCCTAAACATTTTGAGGGCACTCAACTATCTTATAGTCCTGTTGGTCATACTTAAAATAAGCTCCAAACACCCGCTTACGATTCTTGACCTTGTGGTCACGATCATACATAGCACATTTAAAACCATCTTTTTAATTATTCATTTCATAACATCTTTTTTTTTTTTCCCGACAGAAACCATATGAATATTGAGAACCTTTTGTTGCTCGAAATTTCATAAATCCTTTGGAACTCTATTTGCGCTAACCATCGTGAGCCTCAAAATCTCTATCCCTTTTCTGTTTCTTCTCTTCTTTTATATTTGGGGTTTCCTTCCAACTAATTTCCATGTTATTAGCCTTGTCTACTATATCATCATAATTTGTTGAGTGCATTATAATAAGACCCCTTCGAATATATGGTTTCAATCCATCCTCAAACCTTCTAATCCTGGACTCATCATCCGCAACCAGGGTAAGAGTGAACCGCGATAATTTGTTAAATTCAGCCTCATATTCATCCACAATCATTCCTCAATCAATTTTCTTAGCTGGCTAGAAGGGAAATACTCGGAATAGAAGGCGGGGTGAATCTTTTGCCAAGTAACTTGCCTGTAGCCACGAGTCATTATATGCTCCATAGACTGCCACCAATGATGAGCTTTATCATAAAGCATAAAAACCGCAAATCTAACATTTTCCTCGTTGGTGCACTCTCTTGCTTTACAGGCTTTTTCTATCTCATCAATCCTACCCTCAATCTCATGGGGGTTCTCAAAAGCTGGAGAAGCCATCTTCCTAAACTTTACTCCTATGCTCAACTGGACTAGGATTACATTGCACTAGTTGTAGGAACTACTAAGGTAGCTCTCTCCGTTGATGCACCAACCCCACAACTTTCAAAATTAATTCAAGCATTCGATCCTAATGCCAAGCTAAGTTCCCCAATGGAAGTACTAGCTGATCCAGGATTGGCTGACTTATAGCTGGCTAATCAACCACCGCTTTTTGTTGAATATTAGGATTCGTATTCTAATTCAAATGCTCTTGATCCCGTGGGTTCTCAACAATCGATTTATAAGAAATTTTGTCCCGAGAACCTCCTATCAAGTCACTTCCTCTTCGACTACGAGTTCAGCTGGGCTGCATTCTTGATTTCAATAAAAATAAAACACACATCACAATAAAATTCAAACAAAATAATATAAAGTTATCAATAAGAAATCGTACACAAATAGAGACACCTCGTAACCTAATTTCTATCCAACTCTCAACCTTAATGATTAGTCCTAAGGATCCTATAAGCTAAACTCTCATACTGCTTCTCTTGTCTCAACCAATCTTATACCACTATTCTTGTCTTAACTAATTAAAATCTCCAGTGTTTTTAAGCCGAAGCTTTGATACCATTAAATCTATTGTATCCCAAACTGAGTGCATAATAAATATTGTATGCTTGCAAGATGAACCAAACGAACTATCTGAATAACAAATATAATCATTCCATGATAATTTTAAATCAATAACAAAACAATCTTGATCCTCAAAAATTAAGATCTTACAAAAGCTCCAAAAAATTTAGCATGCTTTCCCAAATCTAGAATTTGAGCAACAAAGAAAAAGAATAATAATGAGCTGCCGGCCCAAAAAGCAACATAACACTTTAAAGTAGGTCCAAGCATGTTAATAGATAATAAATCAAATATAATATTATTGACTAAGCAAAATTTCATTCTTATGAAATTTTAGAGAATAATATTTTTTCTTTTCAAAATTTTATTTTTTTAGAAACTAGTACTAGATTCAACATTTGACATAGGTACTTAACCTAATAACATAGGTTAGATAACAGATAAGGGTGCCCAAATACTGCTATGCTAATCAATGATGGTATGGTGTTGAATCTAGTTTCTCATATTATAAGTCGATAGGATCAATATATAATCCTTACATGCAGGGCCATAATAAATCATAGCTATACTAAATAATATAAAAGTATTTTCATAAGTTACCTAGTCAAATTTTTCAAACCATTATTCAAAACAAATTATATATCCAAATTAACTTATTTATGAGAACATTAAATAGTTATTTAATTCGAATACCATTTTTAGAGACCAAAAGTAACATTATTGATAATTTAATAAAACAGATGCAAGAGTCATCAAAACTATTTAAAAAAAATTGAGAAGCATTAAGTCACTTAGCTTATGGATGTCAATAATCAGATAATTTAATCACCTTATTAGGATTCTTCGAAGCTAATAGTCTAAAATCACACACCTATATTCAATCAATGATATGCTAATATTTTAAACTTTATCACATCTTAACTTGACAGCCCTAGCCAAGTATGTGATAGACAACCGCATACCTTTAGGGCTTAAGCCCATACGATATGCATGGCTTGTCATCTCATTTATGCATATTCCCATCATTCCAAACTTAGATAGTGGTACAAAAAAATAAATCTTCTAATACATTTATCTGATAAAATAGTTCACAAACGCTAATAAGGATGAATATACAAAGTTCAAAACAAATTTTATTTCTATCCAAAATTAAGCAAATGATATCTAAAATCCTACGCTCCTCACTACTCACACCAAGTCTCATTTGCTCTTTTGGATCAAGAAAAAAAATAGAAAATAGGAGGGTTAGCTTATAGACTCAATAAATCTCTATTATCTTTGAGAGATTAAGCATAATTTAAATTTTATTTCAATCATACTAATTTGACAAGAATAAGATATATGTACCAATATATTTCTTTTTCAAAATATGCCATGCATAATTATAAAATATAAAAATATCTCTCTCAATCTTTGATGACTATGACCACAATTAGCTCTATGATAAAGCTCAAAAGAGACTAGCCCCTGTTACCCAAAAAGATAGCAATCTAAGTGGAGGGATGAATTGGATTTTTTAAAAATTTCAAACAAATTTTAAATCTAAATAATTATGTGTTTCAAATTAAGCTAATTTAAGTGATTATGGGTTATATGCAATTATATTGCAATGGAATTAAAGTAATAAAAGTAAAGTAAGAATGTAAAGCAACAAGTAAAATAAGTAAGTCAATCATAAAAGGTATAATACAAATACAATCAAATTTATAGTAGTTCGATGCAGTCTCGTACCTACGTCTATCCTCTAAAAAGTCTCTAAAAATTTAACTATAATCTCTTTGGTTATAGCATATTTGTTTTATCCAAAATCACAAATAAATCTAGTTAGTTTTTCCAAATCACTAACCAAAATCATAGATTGATTATTTTTCGAATTTATAATCAATCCAGTTAGTTTTACAGGCTCACCAACTAAAGTCTGTGATGTCCAATTTTTGAATTAGATGGGTCTAAATCGCAAGTTTCTTTCTCCCAAAAAAATTATAAAAAAAATAAAATATAATAACAAAAATTTTAGCACAAAGTAAAAATAGAAAATTAAACTCTTTGAAGTATGAAGAAGATGCTAAAGGATTGCTCTTTTGTGGCTTTGTCTTCTCTTTATGAATACTTGAGAGGATCTGGAAATGATGAAGAATATCACTCTTGAAAGCCCTATGAATTCTATATTTAATTTCTCTCTTTTTTTCTTTGTTAAGTATATTCAATGATGCTCTTATCAATTTGATGTTTCACTCTTTAATTCTCTTAATCTTACTTTTCAAATGATTCTCTAGCTTTTAATAGGCTTGAAAGTTGCTAGAGAACAAGTTTGGACCATTGGAAGGCTTGGAATAGTCGTTAGAAGTAAAAAGTAATCGTTAGAAGTAGTACAAAAAACTAGCTGTTAGTACAGTCTCAGTCTTAGGGTTAACTCCATTTTCTCAAGGATCAACTCCAATTATCTTAGGGTCGACTCTAGCTCTTCAGAAGTCAACTCAAATTGCAGTCTTGAAAATATAATTTTCTGTCTTCTCTAAAAGAGTCGGCTCATCCTGTGCGTCAGTCGACTCGAGCATATGTCAGTCTCCTTCCAACATGTCAGAGTCGACTTTCTTTTTTGGGTCAACTTTTGAACTGCCTAAACTTGATTTTTCTTCTGTTTTAAGTCCATTTCATTATAGGGATTGGTTCCTAACCTTTCGGGGTCGACTCCACTAAGTCTGAAATTTAAAAAATTATCTTTAAAAATCTTGACTTAGCTTCTTTTGAGGAGATCCTTTTCATAGATTAATTCTTCAATTTAAGTATCTAAAAAATTCTACATTCATCTTTGAAATGCATGATTACTACCATAATTATTTAATATTTTATTATCATCAAAATCAATCATAAGGTCAATAATCTTTTCTTTTTCGATGATGATAAAATTTTATGCACAATAAAACATAATGTGTTTCAATTAAATTTACCATCATAATCATGAAGTGAATAAATAAATACTTTAATATATGAAAGTTTCAACTCATCTTCAATTCATCATAAATTTATATGCTCAAGCATTTTATATATGATATTCAAGAAGGCATACATCCACAATATATACTCATTATATATGATTATTTCAAGCATAACTTTTTCAATGTATTTAAATTAAACATTGATGCATTTGAAAAATATCGAAACTCAAGCATATACTCAACCCAACATCATCTCTCCCTTTTTGATAGCATCAAAAAGTTGAAGGAATTAGGATCTAAAAAATATCAACAAAATCAACTCAAGTCAAATATACACACATTCAATTTTTTAAAATAGATTTGAGTTGTCCTGCTTTCAAAATTAGCCTAAGTTCAACCATCAAATTCAGATTTTATAACTTTACTTTTTCTTTAAACATAATATATTTAAAAACAATTCCTCCCCTTTCAAATTTTAACTTGAATTCAGATTTCATAATTTCTTTTCCTTTTTGAATTCTATTTATGAATAATATAGATTTAAAAACTTTTCTCCCTCTTTTTGAATGATTTAGATGAAAAGAGCGAGTTCTCAAATTCAGTTAGAGAATTGCTTGGAACAATAAAAATCTAAGAGAGATAGAACTTTTCAAAACTAAAGATTTTGAATAGATGATTGATCACTGTCGTGGTTGGTCAAAATTAAATCACGAACTTACTACTATGTAGATAGTGTAAGTCAGGTTTATATCCACGAGGACTATGAGCTGAGTTGCATTTCAGTAATTAAGAATAGATTAGAGAAAGAATAGATACTGATTGATTGATTAGAAGATTATTAGAATAATGAATGAGCAATGGCAAAGTAAAATAGAGCACTAATAAAAGATTAATTCAAGTATGAGAGAAAGATCTCAAGATTTCAATGATTTTCTTGTTAGACAGTTGGTACCCTTCCAATATGTAAATAATTAATATATAACCAACCAAGATATAGCCTATCTGGGGAGAGCATGGCTCATACCTGTTGGATCATGGCCCATCTCTTTGGAGTATAGGTTAGTCAAGATTATGTATACAAAATAAAAGGAATCGTGTTTAGAAATAAGCTATCTCAAGAGCATGAACTGTATCTGTAGATCACGACTTGTCCAAGAAGTCATAGGCTATTCTAGACTGTGATCTTATACAAAATAAATAAAAGACATACACAGATATGAAGAAATAAAATCAAGTCTTCTATTGCATATAAAGAAGAAGGTACAAAAGATAAAGAAAAAAAGAACACTACCGTTACAAGCATTACAGTAATTTTTTGAGAAGATGGAGGACTAGCCAACTATGGAGCTTCTTCTTGCTGACATCCTAAGGCTGAGGGGGCACTTGGGCAATAGCTAGAAGGAGGATGAAAGTGGAGGAAAGGGAGATGATGATGCAGAGAAGAAAGAGTTAGGGTTTCTCGATGGAAGAAGATGGGAAATGGAAGGTTTATGGCGTGAAGGCCTTTGTGGAGGTTTGGAGAGGGGATAGAGAGAAGGGGTTTTGGCATGGAGAAGTAGAGGGCTATAGTGGTGTGGAGGCTAGCTAGGCCTTGGAGGAGAACTTCCCTTCCCTCCTCCTTTTATAGACCTTTTTCAAGAGCCTTGCATATCTTGAATTCCTCTCCTTTCATCTTTGTCCTTGCCACCCCAAATCAAATCCTTTAACTCTAAATTGTGCCACCCCCCTTATTGCCTTGGTGTCCTTCCTTCTTCATCCCTCCTGGGTCCACAAGATCTTGCAAACTAGGTAGGTTTTAGCCTCCCAAATAGAGGTCCCCTAGGCACCTTAGACTCTTCCTTTTGTGTCACTCCATACTTGCTCCTTTTGCCCATGCATGTGGATTCAATTTGAACTATTGTTGGCTACCCTTGATCACCTTCCAAGATAGCTCCTTGTTGCCCAAACATGGTTGCCAAATTAGATCTCTACACCAAGAAAAGCTAGGTAGAATCCAGGTGTGTCAGATGTTTCTTGTTGTATCCAACACTGTTACCAACTTTAATTGCTTGTACCCACCTCATCTGAAATCTAATTTAAATTTTGTCAATTATGTTCCTTAATTACTTCTCTTATGATTCTTTAGGATCTAGTTTTGCCAAATTTGAAGCCCTATAGCCTACCTTTCAAGGGTCCTCATGCCAAGGTGTTCAAGAGCAAGTGTGGCCGGCTAGATGAGAGAGATTAATTGCTCAATTTAATTCTTGCACCCCTTGGTTTCTTCTCTAGGCTGATGGTGCCAACAAGGAGGAGATGTGAGGTCCATTGATTACTTGATTAGGCTCTTTTGGTATGAGATGTAGTCTAATTTCGATGAAAGGCCTTGATGCCTCCGAATGGCTTCCCCGTTGAACTGGACTTAATCACTTTTAATTGATTTAAACCTTGAGATATGATTAAGCCCAATTAAGTGTGACCTAACTCAGTTACTTATAATTGGCATAACACATATCATAATTAAGATCAATTAATCACATATTAAGCTAATTAATATGTCAATTTATTGGATTGATCACATCTCCCAACTTAGCTTTTGCTAGCTCATTCTCGTGTAAAATAGATAAATCAGCAGTGTGTACTGACTTATCCTTGAATTAAAAGTTATCCTAGATATTTCTAAAGATAGCTGATACTCAGCTAGACTATTAAATAGATATTTTATTGGATTACTAATTTGACTCAATTAGTGGTTGAGTATTAGCCATAGAAATTTTTGAAGATTTTCTTTCATCAACTCCCCACTCTACTCTTTAAGTCTCTAACTTGATGTGAGCTGGATTTATTATCTTCTTACAATTTAGTTCTCTTATTATTTACTATTTTTATCTCTTTTTTTTTAAAATAGAGTCTAGTGCAATATTTTAGTCTCTTAAGCCTTCTAGCTAACCCTTATAGCAAGCTTTTGGTCAATGACTTCCAAATCAGTTGGCTTTAAGGTATTAGGTGTAGAACATCCTTCGAGCTTACTAACTCGAGTTTAAAAAAAGCTACAAGATAAGACTGACTCTATAATAGGTCTCTTGGCATCTCTATCTTTTGATATGAACCATAATACTTACTTAAGTGAGGGGGTCCGATTATTTAGTGAGACAATGCTAATTTTTTTTTTTTTGAAGATTCTAAGGGGGACTTTTGCATAACTCGACCTTTCCACCCATTCTTCCGTAAAGCAGATTCTTCATTAAGATAGATAGGAAGAGGGTTCTGAAATCACTCTAAAATTTGATTTGGTCTAAACCCTACCATTCATTAGATTTTCTTAATAATTTATCCCTCAATATCTTTAAAATTATCTAGATCGTTAATCACTCATTGATAAGGGTGTCTAATTAACTTCAAATTGAGATAAATTTTGGATACACAAAATTAATTATTTTTGACCATACTTGAGGACTTAATTAAATTAATTATTCCCCCCTCTCCAACTTAATTTCCATTGTCTCCAATGAAAGAAGAGAGAAACTACAATAAAATGCAACAAAGAAGGATGCCACCTGAACTGGATGTGCTTGTTGTTATAGAAAGGCCCTTCATTTTACTCCATCTGGCCTTGAAGGATGTCGATAATGTACTCTCCCTAACTTGTCTAGTCATCCTTATTAAGCTTCAATAAAGTAAAAAGAATTGGGTAATCGAAAAGACATGCAAACACTAGGTTGCCTCCCAATAAGCCCTAAGTTTAAAGTTTTCTGTCAGACTATGTTGATTTTCAAGATGATTCATAGACTGAATCTACCAGATCCACGATTTAATTTGTTCCCCATCACTGATCCCCTCCACATTGGGCTTTAGTCACTGGCCGTTCACCTTAAAATTATTTTCCTATTTTGGATCTCTGAGTTCTATGACTCCATGAGGATATACCTAAGCCACGATAAAGGATCCATCCCATCATGAGTAAAGTTTTTTAGAAAAAAGATGCAACATAAAATTGAAGAGCCACACTTTTTGATTGGGCTCGAATATTTTTCATGCAATGCATTTATAGTAGTAGACTTTAGTTTGAGCCTTATAAATTCTAACACTCTTATATGATTCATTGTGCAGTTCTTCTAGTTCATTCAGCTGAAGTCTCTTATTAAAATGCATATTTTTCATGTCAAAGTTAAATTGCAATATGGCCTGTTGGGTATAAAGTACCCACAGCCAAAACCCTCGGCAGAATCGGCAACGGCACAGCTCCGCCCGGACTCCTACGGGAGCCGGGCTCCGTCGCAACATCAGAACAGCTCCGCCCGGACTCCTACGGGAGCCGAGCTCCGCCGCAACATCAGAACAGCTCCGCCCGGACTCCTACGGGAGCCGAGCTCCGCCGCCGACATCGGAACAGCTCCGCCCGGACTCCTACGGGAGCCGGGCTCCGCCGCCTACATCGGAACAGCTCAGCCCAGACTCCTACGGGAGCCGGGCTCCGCCGCCTACATCGGAACAGCCCTGCCCGGACTCCTACAGGAACCGGGCTCCGCCGCAACATCAGAACAGCTCCGCCCGGACTCCTACGGGAGCTGGGCTCCTCTGCAACTTCAGAACAGCTCCGCCCGGACTCCTACGGGAGCCAGGCTCCGCCTCCGACATCAACTACAGAGCAGCTCCGCCCGGACCCCTACGGAGCCAGGCCCCGCTCTCAGTATGAACTGCTGGTAAGCTCCATCCGGACTCCTACGGGAGCCGGACTTCACCTCTAACTTTGACTACTGGTAAGCTCCGTCCGGTCTCCTACGGGAGTCGGACTTCACCTCTAACTTTGATTGCAGAGGACTTCGCCCGGACTCCCACGGGAGTTGGGTTCCACCCACAACTTTAGCTCTGAGAGGGCTCCACCCAGACTCTTACAAGAGCCGGGCTCCGCTTCCGACATCCTCTGCAGCACAGCTCCGCCCGGACTCCCACGGAAGTCAGGCTCCGCCCACGGCCCCAGCCGCCAGGAGGACCTCTCCCGGACCTCTACAGGGGCCAGGCTCCGACCGTCGCTGAGCTTCAATCAACAGATCCGTGCCCCCTGGCAAGCCACCAAAACGGCCACGACCCTGCTCCACTTCCTGTGATGGATTCCGCACAGCTCCATCATTCCCTGACAAGCCGCAGTAACCATCGCCGCCCTGCTCCACTTCCTGCGGCAGATTCCGCACAGCTCCACCACCCCCTGGCAGGCCACGATAACGGCCACGAACCTGCTCCACCTCCTGCGACGGATACCGGGCGATTCTCCCATCTGCTGGCAAGTCACGACAACGGGCGCTGCTCCACTCCCTGCAACTGATTCCACATGGCGAGCTGCAGTGATGACCACGATCCCACTCCACTACCTCTCGCAATAAATTCCCCTGACCACGGGCGGCCCACTACCAGACGGTTACAGGTGTCGCCATCAATCCGTTGCCCCCTCCGCCTATAAAAGGGGGGACTCAGATACGTTATTCTCTAAGCTCATTTCTTGTCTCAAAACTCTGCTAAATTCTCCGTTCGAGCACTCCATTCTTGTTGAGGAAGAAAACTAACTTGAGCGTCGGAGGGTCTTGCCGGAGCAACCCCACCTTCGGTTTAGACTTTCCTTGCAGGTCCCGGCGGCGACCGCGGCTTCCCCGATCCAGCTTCTCTGGCGGAAGCAGATTTTTGCACCAACAGGATTGGCGCTAGAGGAAGGGCTGTGTCTTCGCAGCACCCTTGTTCTTGAAGGAGTGTTCAACGGAGCCGTCTCCGACCGCCTCTCCGTCACCCACTCCTAATCTTCCCCCGCGAGATCAGCACTCGATGCCTCCGCGCAAGGCATCCACCCGGCGGTCTACGGCCTCCGCGGCCAGATCTCAGGCTCCGGCCTTCCCTCCAGTTTCTCAGCCTCCTCCTCCTCCCCCTCCGACGGCGGCGGTCGGCACGGAGCAATTTGACTTGCTGGTGCAGCAGGTCAAGGGCCTCGTCGAAGCCGTACAAGCGATGCAGCAGCAGCAACCGCAGGCATCGGCGCATCCGAAGTGGGTGTCTCTGGAATGCCAGAATCCGACGGCGGGGCGGGCCACCTGGGCCAGCCGCCCCGTCCTTCCCGGAAAGGCGAATCCGAGGGTAGAGAGCCCTCAGTCAGATCACGACTCCACCCCTGGAAGATCCCTACTCCCGTTCTGCCAAAGGACCCTCGAGACTCGAAGTCGAGAGAATTTCCTAGACCGGAGGCTCCAGGAGATGAACCGATGGATCGAAGAACTCTGCCACGCACCTCCCGCTTATGGTGAGGATATTTGCACTGACCCTCCCTTCTCCCAAATGATTATGCAGGAACCGATCCCGTCGAACTTCAAGCTTCCCCAGTTCGAAAGCTACGACGGGACGTCGGACCCGGTTGATCATCTGGAGGCCTTCCAAACGATGATGCTGCTTCACGGCGCTCCTGACGCCATCTTGTGTCGGGCTTTCCCGTCTACTTTGAAGGGAGCAGCAAGGAACTGGTACTCGGCTCTGAAGCCGGGTACCATATTTTCCTTCGATCAAATGAGCCACCAATTTGTGGCCCATTTTGTCAGCAGCCGGCATCCCCGGAAGGGTTCGGAGTCCCTCATCAACATCAAGCATAGGGAGGGGGAGTCCATACGGGCCTACGTCAACCGCTTCAACATCGCGGTGTTGGAGGTCCGGAACTTGGACCAGTCAGTTGCCATGGCCGCCCTGAAAGGTGGCCTTCAGAAGAATGATCTTTTGTACTCCCTGGAGAAGAAGTACCCCAGAGATTTTGCTGATCTACTGGCTCGGGCTGAAGGATACGCCCGAGTGGAAGAAGCCTTCAAAATGAAGGACGAAGAGACAGCAAGGGAGCGTCAGGCGGGAGATTCTAGTAAGCCCGCAGTTGAGAAGAGGCCAAAGGAAGCCCGGCCTCGCTCCCGATCCCCTCCTGGACATAAGCGCGCCCATACTCCGCCCCGGGCACGCAGGCAGAGGAGCCCGGACAGCAGGTTTCGGTGGGGTTCCCCACCAGGGAAATTCTACAACTATGCCCCCCTCAACGCCTCGAAGGCCCAGGTGCTGATGGAGGTTAGGGAGCAGCTCCCTAGGCCGGAGAGGATGCGCACACACCTCGGGAAGCGCAACCCCAACAAGTTCTGCCTCTACCACCGTGACCACGACCACGACACGGAGGAATGCATCCAGCTCCAGGATGAGATCGAGGAGCTCATCCGGCGAGGTCGACTCGACAGATTCGTCCGTCGCAGGCCTGAGGGTAGAGAAGACCGGCCAAGAGCCCTCCCACCGCCTGAACCGCAGAAAAGGGAGGAGCAGCCCGGGGACCGGCCTCCCATTGGGACCATCGACTCCATCACCGGAGGGCCTCAAGGAGGAGCGGGAAAACTGTAAATGTGTCACTTACTATTTCGCCTTGAATCTACTTTTCTTTTTAGCTAACATGCTCCTCCCACCTAACGTGGATGTATTATGACTGGATATGATCCCTTCAAAAACACAGCCATGTCAGGAACAGGAGGAGAACCTCATCCTGACATGAGCAAGGTCAAAGGCCCGGTTCTTTTAGACCGGATGGGGGGAGAGGCCTCACAACGCCCTAATGTGCCCCCACAGCCCTGTTAGGGACAGGAGGAAAACCTCGCCCTAACTTGAGCAAAGTCAAAGGCCCGGTTCTTTTAGACCGGATGGGGGGAGAGGCCTTACAACGCCCTAATGTGCCCCCACAGCCCTGTTAGGGACAGGAGGAAAACCTCGCCCTAACTTGAGCAAAGTCAAAGGCCCGGTTCTTTTAGACCGGATGGGGGGAGAGGCCTTGCAACGCCCTAATGTGCCCCCACAGCCATGTCAGGAATAGGAGGAGAACCTCGTCCTGACATGAGCAAAGTTGAAGGCCCGATTCTTTTAGACCGGAGGGGGGAGAGGCCTTACAGCGCCCTAACGCGCCCCCACAAGCCAGGTGAGAGGCCTTACAGTGCCCTAACGCACCCCCACAAGCCAGGCGAGAGGCCTTACAGCGCCCTAACGCGCCCCCACAAGCCAGGCTGGTAACGAGAGGAGAACCTCGCGCCGGCTCGAGCAAAATGGAAGGTCCGGACTCCTACGGGAGCCGGGTTTCGCCGCCAAGGAAGACTTCACCCGGACTCCTACGGGAGCCGGGTTCCATCGCCGAGGAAGACTTCACCCGGACTCCTACGGGAGCCGGGTTCCGTCGCCGAGGAAGACTTCACCCGGACTCCTACGGGAGCCGGGTTCTGCCGTCGAGGAAGACTTCACCCGGACTCCTACGGGAGCCGGGTTCCGCCGCCAAGGAAGACTTCACCCGGACTCCTACGGGAGTCGGGTTCCACCGCCAAGGAAGACTTCACCCGGACTCCTACGGGAGCCGGGTTCCACCGCCAAGGAAGACTTCACCCGGACTCCTACGGGAGCCGGGTTCCGCCGCCAAGGAAGACTTCACCCGGACTCCTACGGGAGCTGGGTTCCTACGCCGAGGAAGACTTCACCCGGACTCCTACGGGAGCCGGGTTCCGCCGCCAAGGAAGACTTCACCCGGACTCCTACGGGAGCCGGGTTCCACCGTCGAGGAAGACTTCACCCGGACTCCTACGGGAGCCGAGTTCCACCGTCGAGGAAGACTTCACCCGGACTCCTACGGGAGCCGGGTTCCGCCGCCAAGGAAGACTTCACCCGGACTCCTACGGGAGCCGGGTTCCTACGCCAAGAAAGACTTCACCCGGACTCCTACGGGAGCCGGGTTCCGCTGCCAAGGAAGACTTTGCCCGGCCTCCTACGGAAGCCGGGCTCCATCCGCTACTTCGGCAGCAAGGGTTAATAATGGTGGCGAGACTCGGCCGCATGACAAGGTCGGATGAAAGGAAAGAGCCCCCCCCACGACGGCATCTACGTCAAACAAGCCAAACGACAAGAAAGGGTCAACAGATGACAATATCAGTGCTACGCGTGGACAAGGTAACACAAAGCGCTTTTTTTTTCATTTTCGATATACGTACTACAGGGCCAGGACGGCCAGGGAAAGAAGGACAAAATGACAAAAAGAAAATAACTACATAAAGACAAAAGAGCTCTAAGGAAGCCCTGCTCCCTCCGACCTAGGGTTGTCACCTCCATCCCTCAACCAGGACTGCCTCAGGTTCTCCATTGCTTCTTCTAGTTCTTCCTTCTTCCGCAGCGTATCTTGGAGTGCCTGACAAAGTTGCCGGCTCTCAGCCTCCGCTTCTCGACGCCACTTCCGCAAAACTTCGGACTCCACCTCTGCGTCCGTGACGGCCTTCCGCTCAAGCGCCAGTTGGATTTTCACTTGTTGCAGCTCGGCTGTCTTCTCCCCAAGGGAGACAGAAATCCCTTCGACGGTGCCTCTCAGGGATTGGAGCTCTTCGGTATCTTGGGCGGAAGTAAGCTGCGCCCTAGTAACCAGCTGCCTCTGAAGACGAACGACCTCGTCCGCCGCCTTCCGGAATCTCCCTTTGTACTCTTCCACTTGCCGGTGCCAGCTGGTCCACTGCACATCATGGCTCATCTCAGCGTCTTGAAGCTGCTTCTGGAGGTCGAAGACCTTTTGCGACCACTTCTGTTCATCATCAACCCGTGCCAGGAGCCGGGATGAGTTCCCTTCCAGCTGGCCGATCTTCCTCTTCGCAGCTGATAGCTCCACCTTAAGGGCGCTGATCCTGGCTTCTTGAGCCCAAGTTCGGTCGCTGGCGCTTTTCTTACATTCCTCGAGCTCCTTTGTGAAGTTTGCCTTCCTCCGGCTGTAATCCATGATGGCCTTCACTTGGAGACTCCTAAAGTGGGCGGCCTCAGCGGCGGCTTCGGAATGACATTCTCTCGACTTACGGAGCTCGCCCTCCGACTTCTTCAACTTCTTTGTCAGGTGGAGGACCTCCTTTTTCAGCCGCTGGATAGTTGACTTCAGCGGGACCCCCAGGGGCAAGGGAAGTGCTTCAGCAGGGCACTGCCATCGGAAGGTGCAAGCGTCAAAGACCGACTCATTACAAGAAGAAAGGCAGAAAGGAGGAGGAGGGGGAAGGAGAGACCATCCACAATAAGAAATTCGACTTTATTGATTAATTTTGAAGACAAACAGAAAGGAAATATGGCGACAAAATAAGGGCACAAGATCGGAGGTCTCAGACCTCAGGGGCAGGAGGTGGAGGACTCGGTGCGGGGGGTGCGACTGCGGTGGCGACGGACGAAGGGCCGGCCTCATCTTTAGATTCCTCAAGAAAGCCGAGATCGAGGTCTGGGTATCTGCTGGCCACCTTCTCTTGGCAGAGCTCGAACCCCTTGGTGAACGCCTCCTGGCCGAACTGAACGTTCAGTTCCCTCATCTCCGTGGAAGCCTTAAACTTTTCCACCGCAAGGGCCCTGACCTCCGAGACCAGAGCCGGAGTCTGCTCGACCAAATGGGCGACCTCGGCCTCCGCCTTCCTCACTGACTCCTCCAAGATTCGTCTCTCCTCCTCCCGGGCTTGTCTCTCCTCCTCCCGGGCCTGCCTCTCTCTCTCCAGGGCCTCCTGGAGGGCGGCTACTTCGGCCGTCTTCGCTTGGAGGCGAGCAACCTTGGCCTGACAGCGTTCCTCCACCTGGAGGAGGTCCCTTCTCATGCGGCTCGTCGCCTCGACATAGGCGAAGAGCTGGTGCCCAATCTGCAAAGACGGATAGAGAATTACAACAAAGGCCGAGTGACCATGCAAATAAGCATCCGCTTACCTCAAGGAAGGACCCCAAAGAATCCCAAGCCCGCTGCTCAGGATCGGCGCGGTCGATCCTCTCCACGACGTCGGACAGAATGCAGCCATCAAGCAGCCGCCTGATCAGGTCCTTGTCGTTGAAGGGGTTCTCTGATCCCCCCTCGGAGCAGACGGACTCGTCTGCAGCAGCTCGGTGGCTGCTCGCCCTGCGAGCCACCAATTTCCTCCTCCTCCCCGCGGCGGGCGCCTCCGTGGGGCGGGCCCCCGGAACTGGGGCCCCAGTCGGCGGGCTCCTTGAGGAAGCTCGGGGGGCTGCTGGCTCGGCATCCGAAGGAATGTCGATGGCCGGGGTCGCCTGGACGGGCACAGCCAAGCTCGTCTCCTCCGCCCTGGCCCTCTTCGCCGATCCGGAGGCCGTTGCGCCCTTCCTCTTCTGAGCTCTCATGCCCTTGGCGAGCATCCGCGTGGCTTCGGCGTCCATTGCTAAAAAAAAAAAAAAAAAAAAAAAGAAGAAAAAAGAGAAGAAAAGAGAGAAAAAGAAAAAGAAAGAAGAAGCGACACCGATCAGTCCAGAGTAAAAAAAAAAAAAAAAAAAAAAAAAGAAAGGAAGAGAAAAGAAGAGAGAAAGAAAGGGAAAGAAAAGAGCGGGAAGGAAAAAGTAAAGAGAAGAAGAAGGAGGCAAGAAAAGAAAAGATAAGTACTTGCTGGATCCTGAGGGCTCAGGCCGATGTTGAAAAGAAGCTGCTCCTTCAGAAGATTAGGAAGGGAAGGAGCGGGTAACTTAGAAGCTTCTGGGCGGCCTGGAGGTCGTCCTCTCCCAGGCTGGGAGCCCGACGGATGGAATCCCTCAGAGACCCCCAGGGGGCAGGCCCAGTTCCAGGGTCGGGCAGTAGACAAAGAAAATTTCCCCTTCCAATTATGAATCGAAGAAGGGGCGCCCTTCAGCAACCCCTTCTTACCAAACTGGGGGGAGAAGTACCACCAGTCCTTCGCCGAAGGATGGCGTTTGAAGGTGTAAAAATGTCTGAACAAGGAGAGGGATGGCTGGACCTCGGCTATGTGGCAGAGGAGAGAAACCCTATCAAAAACCTAAAGGAATTCGGGGCCACGGAGGTGAGAGAAATGTCTAAGAAGCGGAAGAAGGCGGCAACGAAGACAGAAAGCGGAAGCCGGAGTCCGGCACGGAACGCCTCCTGATACAACAGAAGCGACCAGGAGGAGGAGCGCTGGCCCGGTCAGAGGGCCAGGTAGCTCCAGGTCGTACTCCGGAGGAACCCCATACCGAACCCTTATCAGAAGGAGTTCATCCGGAGTCGACGAACATGGAATGGCGCCCGGTGCAAAAACGGGCGAGGCCCTGCCCCGGACGCGGGTTCGTCCGCAGAGACAGGGACCTGGGGGTTCGAAGCAGAAGAACTCTCAGAACTGACGGGAGCAGAAGAGTCGGAAGACATTTTGAGCAGTTTCGGAGGGAGAACCTAAAGGATCCTAAAAAGGCAGACCGAAAGGGAATGAGACGCCGAAGGCTAACTCGGAAGGAGACACAAAAGTAATGAAGAGAGGAGAAGCCCCTAGGCGGTGAGAAGAAGGTTGGCACTAACCTATATTGCTCTGGGGACCTGGGGAACGAGAAACGGGAGGCGCCTACGGCTCGAGAAGACGTTCACTAGAGCAGGCTCTCGAAGAGAAGACAGACACCAGCGAAAACTCAGGAATGGAGTAGGACGCCTGAAGGGGGGAGGATGGTTTAAATAGACCCTGGGATCCGGTGCCATAATGATCGCGAATCCCCCTGGCCAGTCCACATCCGACACGTGTCCCACTCCCCCTGGCAGACGGCTAAAAGTGGCTGACGGTTGGCAGGATCATAATTGCACCGTACCTAGGCCAGTGTACCTACGGGATTTTCGAAGCATCCCCTCGTACCGCTCCAATTTGAAAAGACTCCGGCACGTGCTCATTTAATGCCAAAATATCTGGAGGCGGCAGTGCGCAGGATTCGAAGGGACGGTTCTGGCTGTACCCATTTTTCTCTCTGTGTACTTCCTTCGCTTGAAATTCAAACTCGAAAGTAGGGGGACTGGTGTTGGGTATAAAATACCCACAGCCGAAACCCTCGGCGGAATCGGCAACGGCACAGCTCCGCCCGGACTCCTACGGGAGCCGGGCTCCGCCGCAACATCAGAACAGCTCCGTCCCGGACTCCTACGGGAGCCGGGCTCCGCCGCACATCAGAACAGCTCCGCCCGGACTCCTACGGGAGCCGGGCTCCGCCACCGAACATCGGAACAGCTCCGCCCGGACTCCCTACGGGAGCGGGCTCCGCCGCCGACATCGGAACAGCCCCGCCCGGACTCCTACAGGAGCCGGGCTCCACCGCAATATCAGAACAGCTCGCCCGGACTCCTACGGGAGCGGGCTCTGCCGCACATCGGAACAGCCCGCCCGGACTCCTACGGGAGCCGGCTCCACCGCAACATCAGAACAGCTCCCGCCCGGACTCCTACGGGAGCCGGGCTCCTCCGGCAACATCAGAACAGCGCATCCCGCCCAGCCATCCTACGGGGCCGGGCTCCGCCTCCGACATCACTACAGAGCAGCTCCGCCCGGACCCCTACAGAGCCAGGCCCCGCTCTCAGTATGAACTGCTGGTAAGCTCCGTTCCGGACTCCTACGAGAGCCGGACTTCACCTCTAACTTTGACTGCTGGTAAGCTCCGTCCGGACTCCTATGGGAGCCGGGACTTCACCTCTAACTTTGGATGCAGAGGAACTCCGCCCGGGACTCCCACGAAAGCCGGGTTCCGCCCGCAACTTCAACTCTGAGAGGGCTCCACCCGGACTCCTACAAGAGCCGGGCTCCGCTTCCGACATCCTCTGCAGCACGGCTCCGCCCAGAATCCCACGAAAGTCAGGCTCCGCCCACGCCCCAGCCGCCAGGAGGACCTCTCCCGGACCTCTACAGGGGCCAGGCTCCGACGACCGTCGCCGAGCTTCAATCAACAGATCCGTGCCCCCTGGCAAGCCACTAAAACGGCCACGACCCTGCTCCACTTCCTGTGACGAATTCCGCACAGCTCTATCATTCCCTGACAAGCCGCAGTAACCGTCGCTGCCCTGCTCCACTTCCTGCGGCGGATTCCGCACAGCTCCACCACCCCCTGGCAGGCCACGATAACGGCCACGAAACCTGCTCCACCTCCTGCGAACGGGATATCGAGCGATCTCCCATCCACTGGCAAGTCACGACAACGGCGCTTGCCTCCACTCCCTGCAACTGATTCCACGTGGCGAGCTGCGGTGATGCCACGATCCCACTCCACTACCTCTCGCAATAAATTCCCCTGACCACGGGGGCCCACTACCAGATGGTTACAGTGTCGCCATCAATCCGTTGCCCCCTCCGCCTATAAAAAGGGGGACTCAGATACGTTATTCTCTAAGCTCATTTCTTTCTCAAAACTCTGCTAAATTCTCCTGTTCGAGCACTCCATTCTTGTTGAGGCAGAGAACTGACTTGAGCGTCGGAGGGTCTTGCCGGAGCAACCCCACCTCCGGTTTAGACTTCCCTTGCAGGTCCCGACGGCGACCGCGGCTTCCCCGACTCCAGCTTCTCCGGCGCAAGCAGATTTTTGCAAAATGTGTGATGTTCCAATTCGACCAATAGATGACAAGCTTTTTTGATTACAAGTCGGTAAGGAAACATCCATATGGAGGTTTTAAACTATTAAGAAATATGTTCTATTTAATCTGTATATGAATTATGAATGAATAAAAATTATTTTAGTATTTTTCTCACTTGGTGTACATCTTTCTTATTAGAACTCTTGTATTATGATGAAATCCTTAGAACTATATATGATCGATAAAAGAAGATTTATCGAATAGTTCTTAAATATATTTACGATCAAATGATATGTCATTAAGGGATGATGATGTTTATCGAATGTAGATCATTGTATGTCATATAGGTTGGTTGTCCTCATAATCAAGGAGTGTGGAGACACTGGTATGGCATACAGATGAAATGTAGGAGTACATCGTTACTGAACAAGTGACTCACCTATGGAGCGTTCTACTGTCAAGAGCAGCCCACGAAGCATATAGGCATAAGTGTCCCTCAAATCTGAGATCACCATAGTAACTTACAAGCAACTCATTATACTTCGGTACCGATTACCTACATTTCTAATGCAGTCATGGAAAGCTACTATACAGTCAAGTATTTATGAAGTCTCTATGTGGATCAAGATGGGATTGATCCTTCCAGATTATAGGAGTTAATCGATCAATGGAGACTGAGTATGATGTGGATGTGTAGGATGAATTCTAGTTCTAATATTAGTTGTAGAATTAGATGTTATGTCATGACACAGTATTGTAAAGACAATGGCACCATAGCCCTTGCTAAGGAGTCAAAGTCTCATCAGAAGTCCAAACACATAGAGCAGCAGTATACGCGACTACCTCATATCGAGATGCAAAGAGTAGACTCCGTGGATAACGTGATAGACCCGCTGACTAAGTAGTTGAGCCAACTAAAAATGAAAGTCCACCTTAAAAAGATAGGACTTAGATTTGTAGCCCATTGACTTTAGTCCAAGTGAAAGATTGTTAGATGCATGTCTTAGAAGTCAGTATGGCTGACACATTGTAATAAATCTAGAGCATAATTTTGTACTTAATATATATTGATATGATCAATAAAAGGTCAAGTTCTTTTTTATTCAAGTATAATGTGTTCTTAAATCATTCATGGAATTAGTTTTGATACATATTCTTAAAATGTTGAGAATTAGATATATGTATTTAATTCCTAAAGACTCTCGGTCATAGGATTATCATGAGGACAATGATGGATCCAGATAGATTGGCACACAAATTATTTTTTTCAGAGTAGATAGATCTCTAGTCTACTGTGTAGAGACACAGGACAACAAGTGCGGATGGTTGTTGGAGAACAAATGGTATTAAACGTGACAATACGAGAGATTACTTAGATTTCTATTTAATCGTCAATGATTATCTCGATGCTATAGTTGTGCGACTGATCTTTTGACTTGAGATGGTACTACTGCTCGTAGTGAGGCTGCTGGAGTTTGATTGACACATAAACATAGGTCACAATGAGTCCTTGTAGTGGATGTTGGTGACAATTGATCCACTGTAGGAGTAGGATACGCATCAAGATAAGATCTATCGATCTTGATAGTGAGGAGTAGTCCTATGAGATTTGAAAGGTTAAGTCTAAAAATTTATGACCACAGTAAAGTAATTGATGGAAAAAAATTTTCATAGACATCGTATCTGGACTTGAGCTAATCGAATCTATCATATGATTGATGTTGAGGTTTAACAATTTATTCATGACCTGCCATGTAGTCAGAACTCATGATAGAGGGACTGAATCACATGTTAACTACACCTTGAGGTTCATTTCAATTCTACTGAGTTGTCACTATATACTGCTAGGTGTCACTGATGGATTGTGAGAGCTCATTAGGATTGTTTTGGATCGACAATTCTTATTGAGTTAGAGTGAAATTATTCCGATCCATTGAAAAGAGTTTCAATGATACGATGATAAAGATCATTGTATGTCTCACTATCAGATAGAATTGAACTTATGAGGTCACACAACAAAGGGATTAGGCCTAGAATTAGTAATTAAGCTTATGAAGTGTCAATTGGATTTAGAGAAATCTATTGGGTTCATGGTAACCTTGCTAGTATATAGTTGGATCCAATTCCTCTTTTAGTTGGGATTACTTATTTGATAAATTAATTCTAACTTAATTACTTGCTAATCATCTACATGAATAAGATTTATGAGACTCCAATTATTGGATGTCTTAGGTTATAAATCATATAAATTAAGGGTGCAAGTCCTTTGTAAAACTCCTTGATAGTTATCATGGGGTGCCACTTTGATTTGATCAATTTGGATGTATCCATTGATTAGAGGGCTTTTGTTTTTATATGGGATGTCTCTTGGGTGCAAAAGATGGTGTTTAATTATGGGTGCAAGGGCTCCAATAGTTGGCGCCAGTATGGGTTCCTAATGTAAGTTGGACAACTTAAGTTAATAGAAATCCTAATGCAAGTAGGACTTGTATTATGTGATTGAATAAGATTCAATCCTTATACCTATTTAAAGAGACCTCCTCTAAAGTCTCTAGAATATCCAAACCAACAGTCTCTCACACCCAAAGGCTCTGCCCACACCCTCTTTTCCTCTCCCTTTCTCTTCTCTTGGGCATTCTACATGCCCTTCCCTTGGGATGCACGTCCCAAGGAGTTCCACACCCAAGGTGTTGGGCGTTCCACCAATTGCTAGTTGCTGGTGTTTTGTGGTAACATAAAGCAAAGAGAAAAGGCTAGAGAAGATGAGTAGAAGAAGATCAAGGAGAAAGATCAAGCATTGATCGTGATCCAGGCTTCGTTTAGATTCAGCAGGCTGAATTTTGAAGAATCAAAATTTAGATTAAAAAGAACTGTTCCAAGCTGATCCTGAGTGGATACTCGTAGAGGCCAGATGCTTGTGTAGCTAAGAGAGAGCTTCTTCTCTTTCAGATCCAGATTTGAAGAAAAAGATTGCGAAACAGATATATGATTTGATCACAATCTGAATTTCAGCATATATCAATTTCAGCATATGAAATAGATCCATGTGATTTTATATTTTTATACATGTAAAATTTAAATTAAAATTATTTTAATCTTAATCTCTGCTACGTGTTTAGATAATAAAATTTTTGAAACATATATGCATGTACTAAATCCAGAATTTTAATATACCTTGCATATATTCAACCAATCTGGATATCGAGAACTATTGCTAGATGATAAATTCAATTAGCACAAGAAGCTGTTCCAATACTATCAGCTTAGTGTTCGAACTTATGGAGTCACGCATGAAGTCAAACAATGTAGAAAAGAATTGACCTAAATCTATAAGTTTAATTTAAAAGTATTTGACTTAATTGATTGAATATATTTCTTAATTGAGAATTAAGTTAAGGTTCATACAGGATTAAACAAATTGATTATGTTTAGCTAGCACTAGACATGAGGTTCAGATTTAATTTTGGAGATGATGATGATATGATCAATGATCCAAGGGATTTATAAGAGATTGAACTTGTATCTTAATTAATTTCAAATTAGATCTGATTTAATTAAGGCTTGATTGGGTTAAAAATTTAAGTTAGATTTGGATCAGAATCCTAATTAGATTAGGGTTGACGATCTCTTCGAGTTTCATTTGAATCAGGTTTGAATTGGACTCAATTTGAACCTAGATTGGATTAAATCTAAAGAGCCCAAGATCTTTAAAATTCTCTCTCATAATGGCCAACTAAGAGAAAGGAGGGGTGCTATTTTTTCCGCCCACTCCCTTGTGTGCATGCATGAGATGTGGACGTGCACATGGGTCGGTCTCCTTTCTTAAGTAGGATTTCTTTTTGGAAAAAAGTTTGAATCCTAACCAACTTAGGACATTGATCATATATTGGATACCTCATCTATTTAAAGGGGACCACTTAACTATCAGATGGTTATGCATTATTTTGTGCAACAAAACAAAGTGAATAATCGGTAAGGTGTGGTGTGTGCGATAACAAGAAAGGAGGGTCCTTTTTTCCTTGGCATGTGGGATTCTTGGCGTGTTGGTCTTAAGCATAAGGATCCCATTCTACGCATCCCTAAGGAGAGAAAATTAGATCTCCTCTCTCCTCTTCTTCACTTCAAAAGATTAATGCACAGGGTTTCATCCCTCTTCCCTATAGAGCTTGGCGTGCATGCGAAGTAGAGGATCTGTATGTTCAAGCCTCATGAGACATCGGATTTGAATTGTTCTAGGAATTTTGATCCCTATTCTGCTGCATAATAGATAAAAAATAAAATTTATATTAGCTTATTATAGAAAAATTTTTAGATGCACCCTGGTGATCTGATCAGATCGGATGAATTTTTTTTCAACTGGTATCAAAGCCATGTTTGATACATAGATGCATAACTAATTTTTTAGGTATGATTATATATTGTATGTAATCAACATTTTATGTAGTATATTAAATTTGATTTAGACCTATTTAAAACAAATTTTCTAATATGGTTTTGATTAGATTTCAAGATTAAAATTAATGGTTGATAGAAATCTATTATAAATATGTTATAATAAAATTTTTATCATACAGATTTTTATTGGATTAACAAGGTGATTATATATCTATTTTAAATTAGTTTTAATAGAATTTTTTATAAAGTATTTCGGATTAG